>NC_133324.1:991007166-991307166 GCF_042186555.1 Aquarana catesbeiana | reverse complement strand
CTGGAATAGGACAGGAACCAGAATCCATATGCCAGATGAAGGGACAGGAACCAGAATCCATATGCCAGATGAAGGGAATAGGACAGGCACCAGAATCCATATCCCAGAAGAAGGAATGAGGCCTGGAATAGGACAGGAACCAGAATCCATATCCCAGATGAAGGAATGAGGCATGGAGTATGACAGGCACCAGAATCCATATCTCAGAAGAAGGAATAATGCCTAGAGTACGACAAGCACCAGAATCCATATCCCAGATGAAGGACCGAGGCCTGGAGTACCATAGGCACCAGAATCCATATCCCAGATGAAGGACCGAGGCCTGGAGTACCACAGGCACCAGAATCCATATCCCAGATGAAGAAATGAGGCCTGGAATAGGACAGGCACCAGAATCCATATCCCAGATGAAGGACCAAGGCCTGGAATAGAACAGGCACCAGAATCCATATCCCAGAAGAAGGAATGAGGCATGGAATACGGTAGGCACCAGAATCCATATCCCAGATTAGGGATGAGCCGAACACCCCCCTGTTCGGTTCGCACCAGAACATGCGAACAGGATAAAAGTTCGTTCGAACACGCGAACACCGTTAAAGTCTATGGGACACGAACATGAATGATCAAAAGTGCTAATTTTAAAGGCTTATATGCAAGTTATTGTCATAAAAAGTGTTTGGGGACCCGGGTCCTGCCCCAGGGGACATGGATCAATGCAAAAAAAAGTTTTAAAAACGGACGTTTTTTCGGGAGCAGTGATTTTAATAATGCTTAAAGTCAAACAATAAAAGTGTAATATCCCTTTAAATTTCGTACCTGGGGGGTGTCTATAGTGTGCCTGTAAAGGGGCGCATGTTTCCTGTGTTTAGAACAGTCTGACAGCAAAATGACATTTTGAAGGAAAAAACTCATTTAAAACTACCCGCGGCTATTGCATTGCCGACAATACACATAGAAGTTCATTGATAAAAACGGCATGGGAATTCCCCAAAGGGGAACCCCGAACCAAAATTTAAAAAAAAAAATGACGTGGGGGTCACCCTAAATTCCATATCAGGCCCTTCAGGTCTGGTATGGATTTTAAGGGGAACCCCGCGCCAAAAAAAAAAAAAAAAACGGCGTGGGGTCCCCCCAAAAATCCATACCAGACCCTTATCCGAGCACGCAACCTGGCAGGCCGCAGGAAAAGAGGGGGGGACGAGAGTGCGCCCCCCCCCCCTCCTGAACCGTACCAGGCCACATGCCCTCAACATTGGGAGGGTGCTTTGGGGTAGCCCCCCAAAACACCTTGTCCCCATGTTGATGAGGACAAGGGCCTCATCCCCACAACCCTGGCCGTTGGTTGTGGGGGTCTGCGGGCGGGGGGCTTATCGGAATCTGGAAGCCCCCTTTAACAAGGTGACCCCCAGATCCCGGCCCCCCCCTGTGTGAAATGGTAAGGGGGTACCCCTACCATTTCACGAAAAAAGTGTCAAAAATGTTAAAAATGACAAGAGACAGTTTTTGACAATTCCTTTATTTAAATGCTTCTTCTTTCTTCTATCTTCCTTCATCTTCTGGTTCTTCTGATTCTTCTGGCTCTTCTGGTTCTTCCTCCGGCGTTCTCGTCCAGCATCTCCTCCGCGGCGTCTTCTATCTTCTTCTCCTCGGGCCGCTCCGCACCCATGGCATGGGGGGGAGGCTCCCGCTCTTCTCTTCTTCTTTTCTTCTCCTCTTCTCTTCTTCATTTTCTTCTCCGGGGCGCTCCGCAATCCATGCTGGCATGGAGGGAGGCTCCCGCTGTGTGATGGCGCTCCTCGTCTGACAGTTCTTAAATAACGGGGGGGGGGGGCGGGGCCACCCGGTGACCCTGCCCCCCTCTGACGCACGGTGACTTGACGGGACTTCCCTGTGACGTCACGGGGAATGCCACAGGGAAGTCCTGTCATGTCCCGTGCGTCAGAGGGGGGCGGGGTCACCGGGTGGCCCCGCCCCCCGTTATTTAAGAACTGTCAGACGAGGAGCGCCGTCACACAGCGGGAGCCTCCCTCCATGCCAGCATGGGTTGCGGAGCGGCCCGGAGAAGAAAATGAAGAAGAGAAGAAGATGAAGAAGATGAAGAGAAGAGCGGGAGCCTCCCCCCCATGCCATGGGTGCGGAGCGGCCCGAGGAGAAGAAGATAGAAGACGCCGCGGAGGAGATGCTGGACGAGAACGCCGGAGGAAGAACCAGAAGAGCCAGAAGAACCAGAAGAACCAGAAGATGAAGATGAAGGAAGATAGACGAAAGAAGAAGCATTTAAATAAAGGAATTGTCAAAAACTGTCTCTTGTCATTTTTAACATTTTTGACAGTTTTTTAGTGAAATGGTAGGGGTAAGAACCCCCTTACCATTTCACACAGGGGGGGCCGGGATCTGGGGGTCCCCTTGTTAAAGGGGGCTTCCAGATTCCGATAAGCCCCCCGCCCGCAGACCCCCACAACCACCGGCCAGGGTTGTGGGGATGAGGCCCTTGTCCTCATCAACATGGGGACAAGGTGTTTTGGGGGGCTACCCCAAAGCACCCTCCCAATGTTGAGGGCATGTGGCCTGGTACGGTTCAGGAGGGGGGGGGGCCGCACTCTCGTCCCCGCCTCTTTTCCTGCGGCCTGCCAGGTTGCGTGCTCGGATAAGGGTCTGGTATGGATTTTTGGGGGGACCCCACGCCGTTTCTTTTTTTTTTTTTGGCGCGGGGTTCCCCTTAATATCCATATCAGACCTGAAGGGCCTGGTATGGAATTTAGGGTGACCCCCACGTCATTTTTTTTTTTTAATTTTGGTTCGGGGTTCCCCTTTGGGGAATTCCCATGCCGTTTTTATCAATGAACTTCTATGTGTATTGTCGGCAATGCAATAGCCGCGGGTAGTTTTAAATGAGTTTTTTCCTTCAAAATGTCATTTTGCTGTCAGACTGTTCTAAACACAGGAAACATGCGCCCCTTTACAGGCACACTATAGACACCCCCCAGGTACGAAATTTAAAGGGATATTACACTTTTATTGTTTGACTTTAAGCATTATTAAAATCACTGCTCCTGAAAAAACGACCGTTTTTAAAACTTTTTTTTGCATTGATCCATGTCCCCTGGGGCAGGACCCAGGTCCCCAAACACTTTTTATGACAATAACTTGCATATTAGCCTTTAAAATTAGCACTTTTGATTTCTCCTATAGACTTTTAAAGGGTGTTCCGCGGCATTCGAATTTGCCGCGAACACCCCAAATTGTTCACTGTTCGGCGAACTTGCGAACAGCCAATGTTCGAGTCGAACATGAGTTCGACTCGAACTCGAAGCTCATCCCTATCCCAGATGAAGAAATGATGACTGGAGTATGACAGGCACCAGAATCCATATCCCAGAAGAAGGAATGAGGCCTGGAATAGGACAGGAACCAGAATCCATATCCCAGATGAAGGAATGAGGCCTGGAGTATGACAGGCACCAGAATCCATATCCCAGATGAAGGAATGAGGCCTGGAATAGGACAGGCACCAGAATCCATATCCCAGATGAAGAAATGAGGCATGGAATACGGTAGGCACCAGAATCCATATCCCAGATGAAGAAATGAGGCATGGAATACGGTAGGCACCAGAATCCATATCCCAGATGAAGAAATGAGGCATGGAATACGGTAGGCACCAGAATCCATATCCCAGATGAAGAAATGAGGCATGGAATACGGTAGGCACCAGAATCCATATCCCAGATGAAGGAATGAGGCCTGGAATAAGATGGGCACCAGAATCCATATCCTTGTGTTTGGCTCAGGTTTTACATTCTGTTCATTGCTGCCTCAGGAGACGAGTCACGGTGACCTCACTGGGGACTGGTAATTAGGTGAATTATTAAATGATTTAATGGTTGGTCCTTATGATCGTAGACAGTCCTGGTCACCACAGAGGTCCTTGTTATCATGGACCTGATTGGTCACCCATCTGGTGTTGGCCATATCTCCTCCGTACATCTCTTTGGCTGGTACAGTGATATGCGGACAGTGGTGGGTAATCGGAGTGTTCCTGGCTCCACCCTCTTTGTACACATTGTAGATCACATACTGTAGATTAACCTCTTATCTTCCAGAGTAAACACAATCGATATTCACAATGACTCATTGCTGGAGAACTCTGTGCGGCTTCCAGGAATTCTTCTTTCATACTACGATAATTTGACGTCACTACGCCGAGCTATCACCCCGAACCTTGTCACTAAACTCTCCTCACCTCTTCCTCATTCTTCCCCTTTTCTATATAGGCCAAGAATCGGGGTGGATTCCATACTGGGTATAGAATGGATTGGGATGAATACTATACTGGGGCAGTATGGATTCTATACTTGGGTCAGTATGGATTGTATACCGGGGTAGACTGGGTTCTGTACCGGGGGTTGTGTGGATTATATACTGGGGGCAGTATAGATTGTATACCGGGCAGAATGAATCTGGATGGATTGTATAGGGGGGCAGAATGGATTTTACATGGGGCAGAATAGATTGTATACGGGGGTAGTATGGATTCTATGCTGGGGGTGTGTAGATTCTATACAGGGGCAGTATGGATTTTAGATGGGACAGAATGGATCTGGATTGATTGTATATGGGGCAGTATGGATTCTATATGGGGCAGAATTGGCCAAGATGGATTTTATATGGGGGCAGAATGAATTGTATACTGGGGGCAGTATGGATTGCATATGGGGCAAAATGGATCTGGATGGATTGTATACAGGGCAGAGTGTATTGTATACTAGGCCAGAATAAATTCTATGTGGGGGCCGTATGGATTTTATATGGGACAGAATGGACCGGGATGGATTGTATACAGGGGCAGTATGGATTCTATATGGGGCAGAATTGGCCAAGATGGATTCTATGTGGGGGCAGAATGAATTGTGTATGGGACAGTATAGATTCTATATGGGTCACAATGGATCAGGATGAATTCTAGAGAGGGCAATATGACGGATCCCCATACTCAAAAGAAGCTTGTCCACCGTATGCGCTTCCTTGCCCGGTACCAGCACGATCCAAGCCCACTCAGTCACTTGTGGAGACATCATTGTAGGGTGGAGAACATATTCAAACACAGGTACAAATAGATCTCCACTCAGGGGACAATCCCACTTCTCTGAATAATGACACAGGGCGGGGTAAACTTTACCTCCAGTAACATGACACACCGGTGTATTCAACTTTCCAACAATAGACCGTCTTTAGGAGGGGCTGCTGGAGAAATTCCCCGCTCTCCTCTCACAGCTAATCCATATAGACATATCCATCCCATAATAGGTTGCTCCCGAGGCAGACAGAAACAATAGAACAGTGGGACACAGCCACACCTCACACGATTTAGTAAACAGTCTATGAGACCAAACTCATACGATATTCCAGCAGTCGGAAAGGTTCCATTTATCTTCATATATTTCTTGAGGGATATTGTTGTAGCTCCTTGTAGTTTAGTCAGGGAGCTCCTCACAAATTTACTTGCCAGGAGTAGTTATCCTGGTTAATTGATAGAGATCTATTGATTTCTCCCTAAGTTTGGCCTGGTTGCACTTTTCTCTTCTACCGCTAGGTGGCCAGGTACTTGGTGGTACTAGATATGAGAAGGTCAACCCAAGGTCAAGATATGGTTATGTGGGGTGTCTAAGCCAATGGGCAGGGGTTTTTCTTGGATCCCTTGGCCTGCTGGGAGAGCCTATATATTCGTGTAGAGTCAGATGATCGATGTTCTGTGCCACCTGGATGGCTGTCTGGGTGGACGTGTACCCCGGGCTGCTAGGCCAGAGATGGGGCCTATCCCGGGGGCGTCTGGCTACCAGGCTGTCTGAGGGCCTATCCAGAAGTAAGAGAGCAGCGCAGGGTTGGGATTGTGGCTTGTAGTCCAACCAGAAGTGACGGTTCTGCCGGCCAGAGAACCTGTCAGTGGTTGGAGGTAGAGGGGAAGCTGTCACCATGAAGGGACCGTCCACCTTATTACCGGGGACCACAGTGAGTAACTGAAGCAAGTACTGGAGCAGCATTCTCCCCGAACGGGCACGGTGGTGAATCTGGAAACTTCAGGTGGTGATCAAGTCAGGGGACCCGACCAGTGGAGATGACGCTTGCAGAACAGCCTTGTGTGTCAAGCCAGGGAACGAGCCGGTCAGCAGCAGTGAAGCTTGAGAAGTATCTAGAGTGCCAATCTAGGGACCCAGCAGAGAGGTGGGGGGTGACGCTTCAGGGAAATACCACCGCAAAGATTGGAGGAGCTCAGGGGATTCAGAATCATAAAATCAGAGGGTCCAGTGAGAGATCGGGAGCTCAGTGGTGAAGAACTACAGGACACAGTTGTAGTGAATCTGAAGGAACTGTTACGTTTGAGTTGGGAACTGTTAAAGACGGTTGCCATAGGAGACATCATTCCTGCATGTGCAGATGTGGCACCTTGCTGGGGCCTTTCCCTGCATGGCTGTCCTCCCATTGAAGTCTAGGAGTCTGCCAATTGAATTTACACATACTTAAGGGTGTCCTGGCCCTAACCCTCTTTCCCCAAAGATACAAAAAGGACTATTAAGAGAAATAAAACCTCTTTTACATCCAAGAAGTGTCTGGCGCCCAATAACTTTGTCCACCTTGAACCCACTGTGCCTCCCAACCCCCCACATACAGAAGGATGTCAGCTCTCTTTGGCCTGGAAAGTTCTCATTAGACTGGAGGAGGCCAAAGAGACCTACAGAAATATTACTGTCCCAAGTGAAAGAGCCTCTTCAATCTTCCATCACAAACCACATAATGGACCCGGGAAAACATGAAATGCTGAGTCCGGTGTGGCTGAACGGTGAGTCTGGTTAGTGCAGATCATAGAGGAGTTCTCAGTCACCCTGAACCCCTAATAGACACCGGATGACCTACACATAGGAGGAGCCGGAGGAACAGGACAAGGAGTCACCAGAGATCTCTAAGGTAAGCTGAGTTCTACATACCGACCCCATCATACCCTCCACACTCCTCTCCTCTACATACCGCCCACTGTCATATCCTCCACACTCCTCTCCTGTACATACCGCCCACTGTCATACCCTCCACACTCCTCTCCTGTACATACCGCCAACTGTCATATCCTCCACACTCCTCTCCTGTACATACCGCCCACTGTCATATCCTCCACACTCCTCTCCTGTACATACCGCCCACTGTCATACCCTCCACACTCCTCTCCTGTACATACCGCTCACTGTCATACCCTCCACACTCCTCTCCTGTACATACCGCTCACTGTCATATCCTCCACACTCCTCTCCTGTACATACCACTCACTGTCATACCCTCCACACTCCTCTCCTGTACATACCGCCCACTGTCATATCCTCCACACTCCTCTCCTGTACAAACCACCCACTGTCATATCCTCCACACTCCTCTCCTGTACATACCGCCCACTGTCATATCCTCCACACTCCTCTCCTGTACAAACCGCCCACTGTCATATCCTCCACACTCCTCTCCTGTACATACCGCCCACTGTCATACCCTCCACACTCCTCTCCTGTACAAACCACCCACTGTCATATCCTCCACACTCCTCTCCTGTACATACCGCCCACTGTCATATCCTCCACACTCCTCTCCTGTACATACCACCCACTGTCATATCCTCCACACTCCTCTCCTGTACATACCACCCACTGTCATATCCTCCACACTCCTCTCCTGTACATACCGCCCACTGTCATATCCTCCACACTCCTCTCCTGTACATACCGCCCACTGTCATATCCTCCACACTCCTCTCCTGTACATACCGCCCACTGTCATATCCTCCACACTCCTCTCCTGTACATACCACCCACTGTCATATCCTCCACACTCCTCTCCTGTACATACCGCTCACTGTCATACCCTCCACACTCCTCTCCTGTACATATCACCCACTGTCATATCCTCCACACTCCTCTCCTGTACATACCACCCACTGTCATATCCTCCACACTCCTCTCCTGTACATACCACCCACTGTCATACCCTCCATACTCCTCTCCTGTACATACCGCCCACTGTCATATCCTCCACACTCCTCTCCTGTACATAACGCCCACTGTCATATCCTCCACACTCCTCTCCTGTACATACCTCCCACTGTCATATCCTCCACACTCCTCTCCTGTACATACCACTCACTGTCATATCCTCCACACTCCTCTCCTGTACATACCGCTCACTGTCATATCCTCCACACTCCTCTCCTGTACATACCGCTCACTGTCATATCCTCCACACTCCTCTCCTGTACATACCACCCACTGTCATATCCTCCACACTCCTCTCCTGTACATACCGCTCACTGTCATATCCTCCACACTCCTCTCCTGTACATACCACCCACTGTCATATCCTCCACACTCCTCTCCTGTACATACCGCTCACTGTCATATCCTCCACACTCCTCTCCTGTACATACCGCCCACTGTCATATCCTCCACACTCCTCTCCTGTACATACCGCCCACTGTCATATCCTCCACACTCCTCTCCTGTACATACCGCTCACTGTCATATCCTCCACACTCCTCTCCTGTACATACCACCCACTGTCATACCCTCCATACTCCTCTCCTGTACATACCGCCCACTGTCATATCCTCCACACTCCTCTCCTGTACATAACGCCCACTGTCATATCCTCCACACTCCTCTCCTGTACATACCACCCACTGTCATATCCTCCACACTCCTCTCCTGTACATACCACCCACTGTCATATCCTCCACACTCCTCTCCTGTACATACCGTCCACTGTCATATCCTCCACACTCCTCTCCTGTACATACCGCCCACTGTCATACCCTCCACACTCCTCTCCTGTACATACCACCCACTGTCATATCCTCCACACTCCTCTCCTGTACATACCACCCACTGTCATACCCTCCACACTCCTCTCCTGTACATACCGCTCACTGTCATATCCTCCACACTCCTCTCCTGTACATACCACCCACTGTCATACCCTCCACACTCCTCTCCTGTACATACCGCTCACTGTCATACCTTCCACACTCCTCTCCTGTACATACCACCCACTGTCATATCCTCCACACTCCTCTCCTGTACATACCGCCCACTGTCATATCCTCCACACTCCTCTCCTGTACATACTGCCCACTGTCATATCCTCCACACTCCTCTCCTGTACATACCACCCACTGTCATATCCTCCACACTCCTCTCCTCTACATACCACCCACTGTCATACCCTCCACACTCCTCTCCTGTACATACCACCCACTGTCATATCCTCCACACTCCTCTCCTGTACATACCGCCCACTGTCATATCCTCCACACTCCTCTCCTGTACATACCGCCCACTGTCATATCCTCCACACTCCTCTCCTGTACATACCGCCCACTGTCATATCCTCCACACTCCTCTCCTGTACATACCGCCCACTGTCATACCCTCCACACTCCTCTCCTGTACATACCGCCCACTGTCATATCCTCCACACTCCTCTCCTGTACATACTGCCCACTGTCATATCCTCCACACTCCTCTCCTCTACATACCACCCACTGTCATACCTTCCACACTCCTCTCCTGTACATACCACCCACTGTCATATCCTCCACACTCCTCTCCTCTACATACCACCCACTGTCATACCCTCCACACTCCTCTCCTGTACATACCACCCACTGTCATATCCTCCACACTCCTCTCCTGTACATACCGCCCACTGTCATATCCTCCACACTCCTCTCCTGTACATACCGCCCACTGTCATATCCTCCACACTCCTCTCCTGTACATACCGCCCACTGTCATACCCTCCACACTCCTCTCCTGTACATACCACCCACTGTCATACCCTCCACACTCCTCTCCTGTACATACCGCTCACTGTCATATCCTCCACACTCCTCTCCTGTACATACCGCTCACTGTCATATCCTCCACACTCCTCTCCTGTACATACCGCCCACTGTCATATCCTCCACACTCCTCTCCTGTACATACCGCCCACTGTCATATCCTCCACACTCCTCTCCTGTACATACCACCCACTGTCATACCCTCCACACTCCTCTCCTGTACATACCACCCACTGTCATATCCTCCACACTCCTCTCCTGTACATACCACTCACTGTCATATCCTCCACACTCCTCTCCTGTACATACCACTCACTGTCATATCCTCCACACTCCTCTCCTGTACATAACGCCCACTGTCATATCCTCCACACTCCTCTCCTGTACATACCACCCACTGTCATATCCTCCACACTCCTCTCCTGTACATACCACCCACTGTCATATCCTCCACACTCCTCTCCTGTACATACCACCCACTGTCATATCCTCCACACTCCTCTCCTGTACATACCGCCCACTGTCATATCCTCCACACTCCTCTCCTGTACATACCTCCCACTATCATATCCTCCACACTCCTCTCCTGTACATACCACCCACTGTCATATCCTCCACACTCCTCTCCTGTACATACCACCCACTGTCATATCCTCCACACTCCTCTCCTGTACATACCGCCCACTGTCATATCCTCCACACTCCTCTCCTGTACATACCGCCCACTGTCATATCCTCCACACTCCTCTCCTGTACATACCGCCCACTGTCATATCCTCCACACTCCTCTCCTGTACATACCGCTCACTGTCATACCCTCCACACTCCTCTCCTGTACATACCGCTCACTGTCATATCCTCCACACTCCTCTCCTGTACATACCGCCCACTGTCATATCCTCCACACTCCTCTCCTGTACATACCACCCACTGTCATATCCTCCACACTCCTCTCCTGTACATACCGCCCACTGTCATATCCTCCACACTCCTCTCCTGTACATACCGCCCACTGTCATACCCTCCACACTCCTCTCCTGTACATACCACCCACTGTCATATCCTCCACACTCCTCTCCTGTACATACCACCCACTGTCATATCCTCCACACTCCTCTCCTGTACATACCGCTCACTGTCATATCCTCCACACTCCTCTCCTGTACATACCACTCACTGTCATATCCTCCACACTCCTCTCCTGTACATACCACCCACTGTCATATCCTCCACACTCCTCTCCTGTACATACCGCCCACTGTCATATCCTCCACACTCCTCTCCTGTACATACCGCTCACTGTCATATCCTCCACACTCCTCTCCTGTACATACCGCCCACTGTCATATCCTCCACACTCCTCTCCTGTACATACCGCTCACTGTCATATCCTCCACACTCCTCTCCTGTACATACCGCTCACTGTCATATCCTCCACACTCCTCTCCTGTACATACCGCTCACTGTCATATCCTCCACACTCCTCTCCTGTACATACCGCTCACTGTCATACCCTCCACACTCCTCTCCTGTACATACCGCCCACTGTCATATCCTCCACACTCCTCTCCTGTACATACCGCCCACTGTCATATCCTCCACACTCCTCTCCTGTACATACCGCTCACTGTCATACCCTCCACACTCCTCTCCTGTACATACCGCTCACTGTCATATCCTCCACACTCCTCTCCTGTACATACCGCCCACTGTCATATCCTCCACACTCCTCTCCTGTACATACCACCCACTGTCATACCCTCCACACTCCTCTCCTGTACATACCGCCCACTGTCATATCCTCCACACTCCTCTCCTGTACATACCGCCCACTGTCATATCCTCCACACTCCTCTCCTGTACATACCACTCACTGTCATATCCTCCACACTCCTCTCCTGTACATACCACCCACTGTCATATCCTCCACACTCCTCTCCTGTACATACCACCCACTGTCATACCCTCCACACTCCTCTCCTGTACATACCGCCCACTGTCATACCCTCCACACTCCTCTCCTGTACATACCACTCACTGTCATATCCTCCACACTCCTCTCCTGTACATACCACCCACTGTCATATCCTCCACACTCCTCTCCTGTACATACCGCCCACTGTCATACCCTCCACACTCCTCTCCTGTACATAGTGCCCACTGTCATATCCTCCACACTCCTCTCCTGTACATACCACCCACTGTCATATCCTCCACACTCCTCTCCTGTACATACCGCCCACTGTCATATCCTCCACACTCCTCTCCTGTACATACCACCCACTGTCATATCCTCCACACTCCTCTCCTGTACATACCGCCCACTGTCATATCCTCCACACTCCTCTCCTGTACATACCGCCCACTGTCATATCCTCCACACTCCTCTCCTGTACATACCGCTCACTGTCATATCCTCCACACTCCTCTCCTGTACATACCGCCCACTGTCATATCCTCCACACTCCTCTCCTGTACATACCACCCACTGTCATACCCTCCACACTCCTCTCCTGTACATACCGCCCACTGTCATACCCTCCACACTCCTCTCCTGTACATAGTGCCCACTGTCATATCCTCCACACTCCTCTCCTGTACATACCACCCACTGTCATATCCTCCACACTCCTCTCCTGTACATACCACCCACTGTCATATCCTCCACACTCCTCTCCTGTACATACCGCCCTCTGTCATATCCTCCACACTCCTCTCCTGTACATACCGCCCACTGTCATATCCTCCACACTCCTCTCCTGTACATACCACCCACTGTCATATCCTCCACACTCCTCTCCTGTACATACCGCTCACTGTCATATCCTCCACACTCCTCTCCTGTACATACCACCCACTGTCATATCCTCCACACTCCTCTCCTGTACATACCGCCCTCTGTCATATCCTCCACACTCCTCTCCTGTACATACCGCCCACTGTCATATCCTCCACACTCCTCTCCTGTACATACCGCCCACTGTCATATCCTCCACACTCCTCTCCTGTACATACCACCCACTGTCATATCCTCCACACTCCTCTCCTGTACATACCGCCCACTGTCATACCCTCCACACTCCTCTCCTGTACATACCGCCCACTGTCATATCCTCCACACTCCTCTCCTGTACATACCGCCCACTGTCATACCCTCCACACTCCTCTCCTGTACATACCGATCACTGTCATATCCTCCACACTCCTCTCCTGTACATACCACCCACTGTCATATCCTCCACACTCCTCTCCTGTACATACCACCCACTGTCATATCCTCCACACTCCTCTCCTATACATAGTGCCCACTGTCATATCCTCCACACTCCTCTCCTGTACATACCACCCACTGTCATATCCTCCACACTCCTCTCCTGTACATACCACCCACTGTCATATCCTCCACACTCCTCTCCTGTACATACCACCCACTGTCATATCCTCCACACTCCTCTCCTGTACATACCGCTCACTGTCATATCCTCCACACTCCTCTCCTGTACATACCGCCCACTGTCATATCCTCCACACTCCTCTCCTGTACATACCGCTCACTGTCATATCCTCCACACTCCTCTCCTGTACATACCACCCACTGTCATATCCTCCACACTCCTCTCCTGTACATATCGCCCACTGTCATATCCTCCACACTCCTCTCCTGTACATACCGCCCACTGTCATATCCTCCACACTCCTCTCCTGTACATACCGCCCACTGTCATATCCTCCACACTCCTCTCCTGTACATACCGCCCACTGTCATATCCTCCACACTCCTCTCCTGTACATACCACCCACTGTCATATCCTCCACACTCCTCTCCTGTACATACCGCCCACTGTCATATCCTCCACACTCCTCTCCTGTACATACCGCCCACTGTCATATCCTCCACACTCCTCTCCTGTACATACCGCCCACTGTCATATCCTCCACACTCCTCTCCTGTACATACCACCCACTGTCATACCCTCCACACTCCTCTCCTGTACATACCACCCACTGTCATATCCTCCACACTCCTCTCCTGTACATACCACCCACTGTCATATCCTCCACACTCCTCTCCTGTACATACCGCCCACTGTCATATCCTCCACACTCCTCTCCTGTACATACCACCCACTGTCATATCCTCCACACTCCTCTCCTGTACATACCACCCACTGTCATATCCTCCACACTCCTCTCCTCTACATACCACCCACTGTCATATCCTCCACACTCCTCTCCTGTACATACCGCTCACTGTCATACCCTCCACACTCCTCTCCTGTACATACCACTCACTGTCATATCCTCCACACTCCTCTCCTGTACATACCGCTCACTGTCATATCCTCCACACTCCTCTCCTGTACATACCGCCCACTGTCATATCCTCCACACTCCTCTCCTGTACATACCACCCACTGTCATATCCTCCACACTCCTCTCCTGTACATACCACCCACTGTCATATCCTCCACACTCCTCTCCTGTACATAGTGCTCACTGTCATATCCTCCACACTCCTCTCCTGTACATACCGCTCACTGTCATATCCTCCACACTCCTCTCCTGTACATACCGCTCACTGTCATATCCTCCACACTCCTCTCCTGTACATACCACCCACTGTCATATCCTCCACACTCCTCTCCTGTACATACTGCCCACTGTCATATCCTCCACACTCCTCTCCTGTACATACCGCCCACTGTCATATCCTCCACACTCCTCTCCTGTACATACCACCCACTGTCATATCCTCCACACTCCTCTCCTGTACATACCGCTCACTGTCATATCCTCCACACTCCTCTCCTGTACATACCACCCACTGTCATATCCTCCACACTCCTCTCCTGTACATACCGCCCACTGTCATACCCTCCACACTCCTCTCCTGTACATACCGCCCACTGTCATATCCTCCATACTCCTCTCCTGTACATACTACCCACTGTCATACCCTCCACACTCCTCTCCTGTACATACCGCCTACTGTCATATCCTCCACACTCCTCTCCTGTACATACCACCCACTGTCATATCCTCCACACTCCTCTCCTGTACATACCACCCACTGTCATACCCTCCACACTCCTCTCCTGTACATAGTGCCCACTGTCATATCCTCCACACTCCTCTCCTGTACATACCGCCCACTGTCATATCCTCCACACTCCTCTCCTGTACATACCGCCCACTGTCATACCCTCCACACTCCTCTCCTGTACATACCGCCCACTGTCATATCCTCCACACTCCTCTCCTGTACATACCTCCCACTATCATATCCTCCACACTCCTCTCCTGTACATACCGCCCACTGTCATATCCTCCACACTCCTCTCCTGTACATACCGCCCACTGTCATATCCTCCACACTCCTCTCCTGTACATAGTGCCCACTGTCATATCCCCCACACTCCTCTCCTGTACATACCACCCACTGTCATATCCTCCACACTCCTCTCCTGTACATAGTGCCCACTGTCATATCCCCCACACTCCTCTCCTGTACATACCACCCACTGTCATATCCTCCACACTCCTCTCCTGTACATACCACCCACTGTCATATCCTCCACACTCCTCTCCTGTACATACCACCCAGTGTCATATCCTCCACACTCCTCTCCTGTACATACCGCCCACTGTCATATCCTCCACACTCCTCTCCTGTACATACCACTCACTGTCATATCCTCCACACTCCTCTCCTGTACATACCGCCCACTGTCATATCCTCCACACTCCTCTCCTGTACATACCGCCCACTGTCATATCCTCCACACTCCTCTCCTGTACATACTGCCCACTGTCATACCCTCCACACTCCTCTCCTGTACATACCGCCCACTGTCATATCCTCCACACTCCTCTCCTGTACATACCGCCCACTGTCATATCCTCCACACTCCTCTCCTGTACATACCGCTCACTGTCATATCCTCCACACTCCTCTCCTGTACATACCACCCACTGTCATACCCTCCACACTCCTCTCCTGTACATACCGCTCACTGTCATATCCTCCACACTCCTCTCCTGTACATACCGCTCACTGTCATATCCTCCACACTCCTCTCCTGTACATACCGCCCACTGTCATATCCTCCACACTCCTCTCCTGTACATACCACCCACTGTCATATCCTCCACACTCCTCTCCTGTACATACCGCTCACTGTCATACCCTCCACACTCCTCTCCTGTACATAGTGCTCACTGTCATATCCTCCACACTCCTCTCCTGTACATACCACCCACTGTCATATCCTCCACACTCCTCTCCTGTACATACCACCCAGTGTCATATCCTCCACACTCCTCTCCTGTACATACCGCTCACTGTCATATCCTCCACACTCCTCTCCTGTACATACCGCCCACTGTCATATCCTCCACACTCCTCTCCTGTACATACCACCCACTGTCATATCCTCCACACTCCTCTCCTGTACATACCGCTCACTGTCATACCCTCCACACTCCTCTCCTGTACATAGTGCTCACTGTCATATCCTCCACACTCCTCTCCTGTACATACCACCCACTGTCATATCCTCCACACTCCTCTCCTGTACATACCACCCACTGTCATATCCTCCACACTCCTCTCCTGTACATACCGCCCACTGTCATATCCTCCACACTCCTCTCCTGTACATACCACCCACTGTCATATCCTCCACACTCCTCTCCTGTACATACCACCCACTGTCATATCCTCCACACTCCTCTCCTGTACATACCGCCCACTGTCATATCCTCCACACTCCTCTCCTGTACATACCACCCACTGTCATATCCTCCACACTCCTCTCCTGTACATACCGCCCACTGTCATATCCTCCACACTCCTCTCCTGTACATACCGCTCACTGTCATATCCTCCACACTCCTCTCCTGTACATACCGCCCACTGTCATATCCTCCACACTCCTCTCCTCTACATACTTCTCACTGTCATATCCTCCACACTCCTCTCCTGTACATACCGCCCACTGTCATATCCTCCACACTCCTCTCCTGTACATACCACCCACTGTCATATCCTCCACACTCCTCTCCTGTACATACCGCCCACTGTCATATCCTCCACACTCCTCTCCTGTACATACCACCCACTGTCATATCCTCCACACTCCTCTCCTGTACATACCACCCACTGTCATATCCTCCACACTCCTCTCCTGTACATACCGCCCACTGTCATATCCTCCACACTCCTCTCCTGTACATAGTGCCCACTGTCATATCCTCCACACTCCTCTCCTGTACATACCACCCACTGTCATACCCTCCACACTCCTCTCCTGTACATACCACCCACTGTCATATCCTCCACACTCCTCTCCTGTACATACCACTCACTGTCATATCCTCCACACTCCTCTCCTGTACATACCACCCACTGTCATATCCTCCACACTCCTCTCCTGTACATACCGCCCACTGTCATATCCTCCACACTCCTCTCCTGTACATACCACCCACTGTCATATCCTCCACACTCCTCTCCTGTACATACCACCCACTGTCATTCCCTCCACACTCCTCTCCTGTACATACCGCCCACTGTCATATCCTCCACACTCCTCTCCTGTACATACCACCCACTGTCATATCCTCCACACTCCTCTCCTGTACATACCGCCCACTGTCATATCCTCCACACTCCTCTCCTGTACATACCGCTCACTGTCATATCCTCCACACTCCTCTCCTGTACATACCGCCCACTGTCATATCCTCCACACTCCTCTCCTCTACATACTTCTCACTGTCATATCCTCCACACTCCTCTCCTGTACATACCGCCCACTGTCATATCCTCCACACTCCTCTCCTGTACATACCACCCACTGTCATATCCTCCACACTCCTCTCCTGTACATACCGCCCACTGTCATATCCTCCACACTCCTCTCCTGTACATACCACCCACTGTCATATCCTCCACACTCCTCTCCTGTACATACCACCCACTGTCATATCCTCCACACTCCTCTCCTGTACATACCACCCACTGTCATACCCTCCACACTCCTCTCCTGTACATACTGCCCACTGTCATACCTTCCACACTCCTCTCCTGTACATACCACCCACTGTCATATCCTCCACACTCCTCTCCTGTACATACCGCCCACTGTCATATCCTCCACACTCCTCTCCTGTACATACCGCCCACTGTCATATCCTCCACACTCCTCTCCTGTACATAGTGCCCACTGTCATATCCTCCACACTCCTCTCCTGTACATACCACCCACTGTCATACCCTCCACACTCCTCTCCTGTACATACCACCCACTGTCATATCCTCCACACTCCTCTCCTGTACATACCACTCACTGTCATATCCTCCACACTCCTCTCCTGTACATACCGCTCACTGTCATATCCTCCACACTCCTCTCCTGTACATACCGCTCACTGTCATATCCTCCACACTCCTCTCCTGTACATACCGCTCACTGTCATATCCTCCACACTCCTCTCCTGTACATACCGCCCACTGTCATATCCTCCACACTCCTCTCCTGTACATACCACCCACTGTCATATCCTCCACACTCCTCTCCTGTACATACCACCCACTGTCATATCCTCCACACTCCTCTCCTGTACATACCACCCACTGTCATATCCTCCACACTCCTCTCCTGTACATACCTCCCACTGTCATATCCTCCACACTCCTCTCCTGTACATACCACCCACTGTCATATCCTCCACACTCCTCTCCTGTACATACCACTCACTGTCATATCCTCCACACTCCTCTCCTGTACATACCACCCACTGTCATATCCCCCACACTCCTCTCCTGTACATACCGCTCACTGTCATATCCTCCACACTCCTCTCCTGTACATACCGCCCACTGTCATATCCCCCACACTCCTCTCCTGTACATACCACCCACTGTCATATCCTCCACACTCCTCTCCTGTACATACCGCCCACTGTCATATCCTCCACACTCCTCTCCTGTACATACCACCCACTGTCATATCCTCCACACTCCTCTCCTGTACATACCACTCACTGTCATATCCTCCACACTCCTCTCCTGTACATACCACCCACTGTCATATCCCCCACACTCCTCTCCTGTACATACCGCTCACTGTCATATCCTCCACACTCCTCTCCTGTACATACCGCCCACTGTCATATCCCCCACACTCCTCTCCTGTACATACCACCCACTGTCATATCCTCCACACTCCTCTCCTGTACATACCGCCCACTGTCATATCCTCCACACTCCTCTCCTGTACATACCGCTCACTGTCATATCCTCCACACTCCTCTCCTGTACATACCGCCCACTGTCATATCCTCCACACTCCTCTCCTGTACATACCACCCACTGTCATATCCTCCACACTCCTCTCCTGTACATACCGCCCACTGTCATATCCTCCACACTCCTCTCCTGTACATACCACCCACTGTCATATCCTCCACACTCCTCTCCTGTACATACCACTCACTGTCATATCCTCCACACTCCTCTCCTGTACATACCACTCACTGTCATACCCTCCACACTCCTCTCCTGTACATACCGCCCACTGTCATATCCTCCACACTCCTCTCCTGTACATACCGCCCACTGTCATATCCTCCACACTCCTCTCCTGTACATACCGCCCACTGTCATATCCTCCACACTCCTCTCCTGTACATACCGCCCACTGTCATACCCTCCACACTCCTCTCCTGTACATAGTGCTCACTGTCATATCCTCCACACTCCTCTCCTGTACATACCACCCACTGTCATATCCTCCACACTCCTCTCCTGTACATACCACCCACTGTCATATCCTCCACACTCCTCTCCTGTACATACCACCCACTGTCATATCCTCCACACTCCTCTCCTGTACATACCGCCCACTGTCATACCCTCCACACTCCTCTCCTGTACATACCGCCCACTGTCATACCCTCCACACTCCTCTCCTGTACATACCGCCCACTGTCATATCCTCCACACTCCTCTCCTGTACATACCGCTCACTGTCATATCCTCCACACTCCTCTCCTGTACATACCGCCCACTGTCATATCCTCCACACTCCTCTCCTGTACATACCACCCACTGTCATATCCTCCACACTCCTCTCCTGTACATACCGCCCACTGTCATATCCTCCACACTCCTCTCCTGTACATACCACCCACTGTCATATCCTCCACACTCCTCTCCTGTACATACCACCCACTGTCATATCCTCCACACTCCTCTCCTGTACATACCACCCACTGTCATATCCTCCACACTCCTCTCCTGTACATACCGCCCACTGTCATATCCTCCACACTCCTCTCCTGTACATACCGCCCACTGTCATATCCTCCACACTCCTCTCCTGTACATACCGCCCACTGTCATACCCTCCACACTCCTCTCCTGTACATACCACCCACTGTCATACCCTCCACACTCCTCTCCTGTACATACCGCTCACTGTCATATCCTCCACACTCCTCTCCTGTACATACCACCTACTGTCATATCCTCCACACTCCTCTCCTGTACATACCACCCACTGTCATATAATGCACACTCCTCTCCTGTACATACCACCCACTGTCATATCCTCCACACTCCTCTCCTGTACATACCACCCACTGTCATACCCTCCACACTCCTCTCCTGTACATACCGCCCACTGTCATATCCTCCACACTCCTCTCCTGTACATACCGCCCACTGTCATACCCTCCACACTCCTCTCCTGTACATACCGCTCACTGTCATATCCTCCACACTCCTCTCCTGTACATACCGCCCACTGTCATACCCTCCACACTCCTCTCCTGTACATACTGCCCACTGTCATATCCTCCACACTCCTCTCCTGTACATACCGCTCACTGTCATACCCTCCACACTCCTCTCCTGTACATACCACCCACTGTCATATTCTCCACACTCCTCTCCTGTACATACCACCCACTGTCATACCCTCCACACTCCTCTCCTGTACATACTGCCCACTGTCATATCCTCCACACTCCTCTCCTGTACATACCGCTCACTGTCATACCCTCCACACTCCTCTCCTGTACATACCACCCACTGTCATATCCTCCACACTCCTCTCCTGTACATACCGCCCACTGTCATATCCTCCACACTCCTCTCCTGTACATACCGCCCACTGTCATATCCTCCACACTCCTCTCCTGTACATACCGCTCACTGTCATATCCTCCACACTCCTCTCCTGTACATACCACCCACTGTCATATCCTCCACACTCCTCTCCTGTACATACCACCCACTGTCATATCCTCCACACTCCTCTCCTGTACATACCGCTCACTGTCATATCCTCCACACTCCTCTCCTGTACATACCACCCACTGTCATATCCTCCACACTCCTCTCCTGTACATACCGCCCACTGTCATATCCTCCACACTCCTCTCCTGTACATACCACCCACTGTCATATCCTCCACACTCCTCTCCTGTACATACCGCCCACTGTCATACCCTCCACACTCCTCTCCTGTACATACCACCCACTGTCATATCCTCCACACTCCTCTCCTGTACATACCGCTCACTGTCATATCCTCCACACTCCTCTCCTGTACATACCACCCACTGTCATATCCTCCACACCCCTCTCCTGTACATACCACCCACTGTCATATCCTCCACACTCCTCTCCTGTACATACCACCCACTGTCATATCCTCCACACTCCTCTCCTGTACATACCACCCACTGTCATATCCTCCACACTCCTCTCCTGTATATACCGCTCACTGTCATATCCTCCACACTCCTCTCCTGTACATACCACCTACTGTCATACCCTCCACACTCCTCTCCTGTACATACCACCCACTGTCATATCCTCCACACTCCTCTCCTGTACATACCGCTCACTGTCATATCCTCCACACTCCTCTCCTGTACATACCACCCACTGTCATATCCTCCACACTCCTCTCCTGTACATACCGCCCACTGTCATACCCTCCACACTCCTCTCCTGTACATAGTGCTCACTGTCATACCCTCCACACTCCTCTCCTGTACATACCGCCCACTGTCATATCCTCCACACTCCTCTCCTGTACATACCGCTCACTGTCATATCCTCCACACTCCTCTCCTGTACATACCGCCCACTGTCATATCCTCCACACTCCTCTCCTGTACATACCACCCACTGTCATATCCTCCACACTCCTCTCCTGTACATACCACCCACTGTCATATCCTCCACACTCCTCTCCTGTACATACCACCCACTGTCATATCCTCCACACTCCTCTCCTGTACATACCGCCCACTGTCATATCCTCCACACTCCTCTCCTGTACATACCACCCACTGTCATATCCTCCACACTCCTCTCCTGTACATACCGCCCACTGTCATATCCTCCACACTCCTCTCCTGTACATACCGCTCACTGTCATATCCTCCACACTCCTCTCCTGTACATACCGCCCACTGTCATATCCTCCACACTCCTCTCCTGTACATACCGCCCACTGTCATATCCTCCACACTCCTCTCCTGTACATACCGCCCACTGTCATATCCTCCACACTCCTCTCCTGTACATACCGCCCACTGTCATACCCTCCACACTCCTCTCCTGTACATACCGCTCACTGTCATATCCTCCACACTCCTCTCCTGTATATACCACCCACTGTCATATCCTCCACACTCCTCTCCTGTACATACCGCTCACTGTCATACCCTCCACACTCCTCTCCTGTACATACCGCTCACTGTCATATCCTCCACACTCCTCTCCTGTACATACCGCCCACTGTCATACCCTCCACACTCCTCTCCTGTACATACCACTCACTGTCATACCCTCCACACTCCTCTCCTGTACATACCACCCACTGTCATATCCTCCACACTCCTCTCCTGTACATACCGCTCACTGTCATATCCTCCACACTCCTCTCCTGTACATACCACCCACTGTCATATCCTCCACACTCCTCTCCTGTACATACCGCTCACTGTCATATCCTCCACACTCCTCTCCTGTACATACCGCCCACTGTCATATCCTCCACACTCCTCTCCTGTACATACCACCCACTGTCATATCCTCCACACTCCTCTCCTATACATACCACCCACTGTCATATCCTCCACACTCCTCTCCTGTACATACCACCCACTGTCATATCCTCCACACTCCTCTCCTGTACATACCACTCACTGTCATACCCTCCACACTCCTCTCCTGTACATACCGCTCACTGTCATATCCTCCACACTCCTCTCCTGTACATACCGCCCACTGTCATACCCTCCACACTCCTCTCCTGTACATACCGCCCACTGTCATACCCTCCACACTCCTCTCCTGTACATACC
Source organism: Aquarana catesbeiana (assembly GCF_042186555.1). Taxonomy (NCBI): domain Eukaryota; kingdom Metazoa; phylum Chordata; class Amphibia; order Anura; family Ranidae; genus Aquarana; species Aquarana catesbeiana. The sequence goes on along the minus strand of NC_133324.1, from coordinate 991,283,906 downwards.
GCCCACTGTCATATCCTCCACACTCCTCTCCTGTACATACCACCCACTGTCATATCCTCCACACTCCTCTCCTGTACATACCACCCACTGTCATATCCTCCACACTCCTCTCCTGTACATACCACCCACTGTCATATCCTCCACACTCCTCTCCTGTACATACCACCCACTGTCATATCCTCCACACTCCTCTCCTGTACATACCGCCCACTGTCATATCCTCCACACTCCTCTCCTGTACATACCACTCACTGTCATATCCTCCACACTCCTCTCCTGTACATACCACCCACTGTCATATCCTCCACACTCCTCTCCTGTACATACCGCTCACTGTCATATCCTCCACACTCCTCTCCTGTACATACCACCCACTGTCATATCCTCCACACTCCTCTCCTGTACATACCTCCCACTGTCATACCCTCCACACTCCTCTCCTGTACATACCGCCCACTGTCATATCCTCCACACTCCTCTCCTGTACATACCACCCACTGTCATACCCTCCACACTCCTCTCCTGTACATACCGCCCACTGTCATACCCTCCACACTCCTCTCCTGTACATACCGCCCACTGTCATATCCTCCACACTCCTCTCCTGTACATACCACCCACTGTCATACCCTCCACACTCCTCTCCTGTACATACCGCCCACTGTCATACCCTCCACACTCCTCTCCTGTACATACCGCCCACTGTCATATCCTCCACACTCCTCTCCTGTACATACCACCCACTGTCATACCCTCCACACTCCTCTCCTGTACATACCGCTCACTGTCATATCCTCCACACTCCTCTCCTGTACATACCGCCCACTGTCATATCCTCCACACTCCTCTCCTGTACATACCACCCACTGTCATATCCTCCACACTCCTCTCCTGTACATACCACTCACTGTCATATCCTCCACACTCCTCTCCTGTACATACCGCTCACTGTCATATCCTCCACACTCCTCTCCTGTACATACCGCCCACTGTCATATCCTCCACACTCCTCTCCTGTACATACTGCCCACTGTCATATCCTCCACACTCCTCTCCTGTACATACCGCCCACTGTCATACCCTCCACACTCCTCTCCTGTACATACCACCCACTGTCATATCCTCCACACTCCTCTCCTGTACATACCGCCCACTGTCATACCCTCCACACTCCTCTCCTTTACATACTGCTCACTGTCATATCCTCCACACTCCTCTCCTGTACATACCTCCCACTGTCATATCCTCTACACTCCTCTCCTGTACATACCACCCACTGTCATATCCTCCACACTCCTCTCCTGTACATACCGCCCACTGTCATATCCTCCACACTCCTCTCCTGTACATACCGCTCACTGTCATATCCTCCACACTCCTCTCCTGTACATACCACTCACTGTCATATCCTCCACACTCCTCTCCTGTACATACCGCCCACTGTCATATCCTCCACACTCCTCTCCTGTACATACCGCTCACTGTCATATCCTCCACACTCCTCTCCTGTACATACCACCCACTGTCATATCCTCCACACTCCTCTCCTGTACATACCACTCACTGTCATATCCTCCACACTCCTCTCCTGTACATACCGCTCACTGTCATATCCTCCACACTCCTCTCCTGTACATACCACCCACTGTCATATCCTCCACACTCCTCTCCTGTACATACCACCCACTGTCATATCCTCCACACTCCTCTCCTGTACATACCGCCCACTGTCATATCCTCCACACTCCTCTCCTGTACATACCACCCACTGTCATATCCTCCACACTCCTCTCCTGTACATACCGCTCACTGTCATATCCTCCACACTCCTCTCCTGTACATACCACTCACTGTCATATCCTCCACACTCCTCTCCTGTACATACCGCCCACTGTCATATCCTCCACACTCCTCTCCTGTACATACCGCCCACTGTCATATCCTCCACACTCCTCTCCTGTACATACCGCCCACTGTCATATCCTCCACACTCCTCTCCTGTACATACTGCCCACTGTCATATCCTCCACACTCCTCTCCTGTACATACCGCCCACTGTCATACCCTCCACACTCCTCTCCTGTACATAGCGCCCACTGTCATATCCTCCACACTCCTCTCCTGTACATACCGCCCACTGTCATATCCTCCACACTCCTCTCCTGTACATACCACCCACTGTCATATCCTCCACACTCCTCTCCTGTACATACCGCCCACTGTCATATCCTCCACACTCCTCTCCTATACATACCACCCACTGTCATATCCTCCACACTCCTCTCCTGTACATACCACCCACTGTCATATCCTCCACACTCCTCTCCTGTACATACCGCCCACTGTCATATCCTCCACACTCCTCTCCTGTACATACCACCCACTGTCATATCCTCCACACTCCTCTCCTGTACATACCGCTCACTGTCATATCCTCCACACTCCTCTCCTGTACACACAGCCCACTGTCATATCCTCCACACTCCTCTCCTGTACATACCACCCACTGTCATATCCTCCACACTCCTCTCCTGTACATACCGCCCACTGTCATATCCTCCACACTCCTCTCCTGTACATACCACCCACTGTCATATCCTCCACACTCCTCTCCTGTACATACCTCCCACTGTCATATCCCCCACACTCCTCTCCTGTACATACCACCCACTGTCATATCCTCCACACTCCTCTCCTGTACATACCACCCACTGTCATACCCTCCACACTCCTCTCCTGTACATACCACCCACTGTCATATCCTCCACACTCCTCTCCTGTACATACCACCCACTGTCATACCCTCCACACTCCTCTCCTGTACATAGTGCCCACTGTCATATCCTCCACACTCCTCTCCTGTACATACCGCCCACTGTCATATCCTCCACACTCCTCTCCTGTACATACCACCCACTGTCATACCCTCCACACTCCTCTCCTGTACATAGTGCCCACTGTCATACCCTCCACACTCCTCTCCTGTACATACCACCCACTGTCATATCCTCCACACTCCTCTCCTGTACATACCACCCACTGTCATATCCTCCACACTCCTCTCCTGTACATACCACCCACTGTCATACCCTCCACACTCCTCTCCTGTACATACCACCCACTGTCATATCCTCCACACTCCTCTCCTGTACATACCACCCACTGTCATACCCTCCACACTCCTCTCCTGTACATAGTGCCCACTGTCATATCCTCCACACTCCTCTCCTGTACATACCGCCCACTGTCATATCCTCCACACTCCTCTCCTGTACATACCACCCACTGTCATACCCTCCACACTCCTCTCCTGTACATAGTGCCCACTGTCATACCCTCCACACTCCTCTCCTGTACATACCACCCACTGTCATATCCTCCACACTCCTCTCCTGTACATACCACCCACTGTCATATCCTCCACACTCCTCTCCTGTACATACCACCCACTGTCATATCCTCCACACTCCTCTCCTGTACATACCGCTCACTGTCATATCCTCCACACTCCTCTCCTGTACATACCGCCCACTGTCATATCCTCCACACTCCTCTCCTGTACATACCGCCCACTGTCATATCCTCCACACTCCTCTCCTGTACATACCACCCACTGTCATATCCTCCACACTCCTCTCCTGTACATACCGCTCACTGTCATATCCTCCACACTCCTCTCCTGTACATACCGCCCACTGTCATATCCTCCACACTCCTCTCCTGTACATACCGCCCACTGTCATACCCTCCACACTCCTCTCCTGTACATACCACCCACTGTCATATCCTCCACACTCCTCTCCTGTACATACCACCCACTGTCATACCCTCCACACTCCTCTCCTGTACATACCACCCACTGTCATATTCTCCACACTCCTCTCCTGTACATACCGCCCACTGTCATACCCTCCACACTCCTCTCCTGTACATACCACCCACTGTCATATCCTCCACACTCCTCTCCTGTACATACCGCCCACTGTCATATCCTCCACACTCCTCTCCTGTACATACCGCCCACTGTCATATCCTCCACACTCCTCTCCTGTACATACCGCCCACTGTCATATCCTCCACACTCCTCTCCTGTACATACCGCTCACTGTCATATCCTCCACACTCCTCTCCTGTACATACCGCCCACTGTCATATCCTCCACACTCCTCTCCTGTACATACCGCCCACTGTCATATCCTCCACACTCCTCTCCTGTACATACCGCCCACTGTCATATCCTCCACACTCCTCTCCTGTACATACCACCCACTGTCATATCCTCCACACTCCTCTCCTGTACATACCACCCACTGTCATATCCTCCACACTCCTCTCCTGTACATACCACCCACTGTCATACCCTCCACACTCCTCTCCTGTACATACCGCTCACTGTCATATCCTCCACACTCCTCTCCTGTACATACCGCCCACTGTCATATCCTCCACACTCCTCTCCTGTACATACCACCCACTGTCATACCCTCCACACTCCTCTCCTGTACATACCGCCCACTGTCATATCCTCCACACTCCTCTCCTGTACATACCGCCCACTGTCATATCCTCCACACTCCTCTCCTGTACATACCTCCCACTGTCATATCCTCCACACTCCTCTCCTGTACATACCGCTCACTGTCATATCCTCCACACTCCTCCCCTGTACATACCGCTCACTGTCATATCCTCCACACTCCTCTCCTGTACATACCACCCACTGTCATATCCTCCACACTCCTCCCCTGTACATACCACCCACTGTCATATCCTCCACACTCCTCTCCTGTACATACCGCTCACTGTCATATCCTCCACACTCCTCTCCTGTACATACCGCTCACTGTCATATCCTCCACACTCCTCTCCTGTACATACCGCTCACTGTCATACCCTCCACACTCCTCTCCTGTACATACCGCCCACTGTCATATTCTCCACACTCCTCTCCTGTACATACCACTCACTGTCATATCCTCCACACTCCTCTCCTGTACATACCACCCACTGTCATACCCTCCACACTCCTCTCCTGTACATACCGCTCACTGTCATATCCTCCACACTCCTCTCCTGTACATACCGCCCACTGTCATACCCTCCACACTCCTCTCCTGTACATACTGCCCACTGTCATATCCTCCACACTCCTCTCCTGTACATACTGCCCACTGTCATATCCTCCACACTCCTCTCCTGTACATACCACCCACTGTCATACCCTCCATACTCCTCTCCTGTACATACCGCCCACTGTCATACCCTCCACACTCCTCTCCTGTACATACCGCTCACTGTCATATCCTCCACACTCCTCTCCTGTACATACCGCCCACTGTCATATCCTCCACACTCCTCTCCTGTACATACCGCCCACTGTCATATCCTCCACACTCCTCTCCTGTACATACCGCTCACTGTCATATCCTCCACACTCCTCTCCTGTACATACCGCTCACTGTCATATCCTCCACACTCCTCTCCTGTACATACCACTCACTGTCATATCCTCCACACTCCTCTCCTGTACATACCGCCCACTGTCATATCCTCCACACTCCTCTCCTGTACATACCGCCCACTGTCATATCCTCCACACTCCTCTCCTGTACATACTGCCCACTGTCATATCCTCCACACTCCTCTCCTGTACATACCACTCACTGTCATATCCTCCACACTCCTCTCCTGTACATACCGCTCACTGTCATATCCTCCACACTCCTCTCCTGTACATACCACCCACTGTCATATCCTCCACACTCCTCTCCTGTACATACCACCCACTGTCATATCCTCCACACTCCTCTCCTGTACATACCGCCCACTGTCATATCCTCCACACTCCTCTCCTGTACATACCGCCCACTGTCATATCCTCCACACTCCTCTCCTGTACATACCGCCCACTGTCATATCCTCCACACTCCTCTCCTGTACATACCACCCACTGTCATATCCTCCACACTCCTCTCCTGTACATACCGCCCACTGTCATATCCTCCACACTCCTCTCCTGTACATACCGCTCACTGTCATATCCTCCACACTCCTCTCCTATACATACCGCTCACTGTCATATCCTCCACACTCCTCTCCTGTACATACCACTCACTGTCATATCCTCCACACTCCTCTCCTGTACATACCACCCACTGTCATATCCTCCACACTCCTCTCCTGTACATACCTCCCACTGTCATACCCTCCACACTCCTCTCCTGTACATACCGCTCACTGTCATATCCTCCACACTCCTCTCCTGTACATACCGCTCACTGTCATACCCTCCACACTCCTCTCCTGTACATACCACCCACTGTCATATCCTCCACACTCCTCTCCTGTACATACCACCCACTGTCATATCCTCCACACTCCTCTCCTGTACATACTGCCCACTGTCATATCCTCCACACTCCTCTCCTGTACATACCGCCCACTGTCATATCCTCCACACTCCTCTCCTGTACATACCGCTCACTGTCATATCCTCCACACTCCTCTCCTGTACATACCACCCACTGTCATATCCTCCACACTCCTCTCCTGTACATACCGCCCACTGTCATATCCTCCACACTCCTCTCCTGTACATACCGCCCACTGTCATATCCTCCACACTCCTCTCCTGTACATACCACCCACTGTCATATCCTCCACACTCCTCTCCTGTACATACCACCCACTGTCATATCCTCCACACTCCTCTCCTGTACATACCGCTCACTGTCATATCCTCCACACTCCTCTCCTGTACATACCGCTCACTGTCATATCCTCCACACTCCTCTCCTGTACATACCGCCCACTGTCATATCCTCCACACTCCTCTCCTGTACATACCGCCCACTGTCATATCCTCCACACTCCTCTCCTGTACATACCACCCACTGTCATATCCTCCACACTCCTCTCCTGTACATACCACCCACTGTCATATCCTCCACACTCCTCTCCTGTACATACCGCTCACTGTCATATCCTCCACACTCCTCTCCTGTACATACCGCTCACTGTCATATCCTCCACACTCCTCTCCTGTACATACCACCCACTGTCATATAATCCACACTCCTCTCCTGTACATACCACCCACTGTCATACCCTCCACACTCCTCTCCTGTACATACCGCCCACTGTCATATCCTCCACACTCCTCTCCTGTACATACCACCCACTGTCATATCCTCCACACTCCTCTCCTGTACATACCACCCACTGTCATATCCTCCACACTCCTCTCCTGTACATACCGCTCACTGTCATATCCTCCACACTCCTCTCCTGTACATACCGCTCACTGTCATATCCTCCACACTCCTCTCCTGTACATACCTCCCACTGTCATACCCTCCACACTCCTCTCCTGTACATACCACCCACTGTCATATCCTCCACACTCCTCTCCTGTACATACCACTCACTGTCATATCCTCCACACTCCTCTCCTGTACATACCGCTCACTCATATCCTCCACACTCCTCTCCTGTACATACCACTCACTGTCATACCCTCCACACTCCTCTCCTGTACATACCACCCACTGTCATATCCTCCACACTCCTCTCCTGTACATACCACCCACTGTCATATCCTCCACACTCCTCTCCTGTACATACCGCTCACTGTCATATCCTCCACACTCCTCTCCTGTACATACCGCTCACTGTCATATCCTCCACACTCCTCTCCTGTACATACTGCCCACTGTCATATCCTCCACACTCCTCTCCTGTACATACCGCCCACTGTCATACCCTCCACACTCCTCTCCTGTACATACCACCCACTGTCATACCCTCCACACTCCTCTCCTGTACATACCGCTCACTGTCATATCCTCCACACTCCTCTCCTGTACATACCACCCACTGTCATATCCTCCACACTCCTCTCCTGTACATACCACCCACTGTCATACCCTCCACACTCCTCTCCTGTACATACCGCCCACTGTCATATCCTCCACACTCCTCTCCTGTACATACCGCTCACTGTCATATCCTCCACACTCCTCTCCTGTACATACCACCCACTGTCATATCCTCCACACTCCTCTCCTGTACATACCACCCACTGTCATATCCTCCACACTCCTCTCCTGTACATACCGCCCACTGTCATATCCTCCACACTCCTCTCCTGTACATACCGCCCACTGTCATATCCTCCACACTCCTCTCCTGTACATACCACCCACTGTCATATCCTCCACACTCCTCTCCTGTACATACCACCCACTGTCATATCCTCCACACTCCTCTCCTGTACATACCACCCACTGTCATACCCTCCACACTCCTCTCCTGTACATACCGCCCACTGTCATATCCTCCACACTCCTCTCCTGTACATACCGCCCACTGTCATATCCTCCACACTCCTCTCCTGTACATACCGCCCACTGTCATACCCTCCACACTCCTCTCCTGTACATACCACCCACTGTCATACCCTCCACACTCCTCTCCTGTACATACCGCCCACTGTCATATCCTCCACACTCCTCTCCTGTACATACCGCCCACTGTCATATCCTCCACACTCCTCTCCTGTACATACCGCCCACTGTCATACCCTCCACACTCCTCTCCTGTACATACCACTCACTGTCATATCCTCCACACTCCTCTCCTGTACATACCACTCACTGTCATATCCTCCACACTCCTCTCCTGTACATACTGCCCACTGTCATACCCTCCACACTCCTCTCCTGTACATACCGCTCACTGTCATATCCTCCACACTCCTCTCCTGTACATACCGCCCACTGTCATATCCTCCACACTCCTCTCCTGTACATACCTCCCACTGTCATATCCTCCACACTCCTCTCCTGTACATACCTCCCACTGTCATATCCTCCACACTCCTCTCCTGTACATACTGCTCACTGTCATACCCTCCACACTCCTCTCCTGTACATACCGCCCACTGTCATATCCTCCACACTCCTCTCCTGTACATACCACCCACTGTCATATCCTCCACACTCCTCTCCTGTACATACCACCCACTGTCATACCCTCCACACTCCTCTCCTGTACATACCGCTCACTGTCATATCCTCCACACTCCTCTCCTGTACATACCGCCCACTGTCATATCCTCCACACTCCTCTCCTGTACATACCACCCACTGTCATATCCTCCACACTCCTCTCCTGTACATACCTCCCACTGTCATATCCTCCACACTCCTCTCCTGTACATACTGCTCACTGTCATACCCTCCACACTCCTCTCCTGTACATACCACCCACTGTCATATCCTCCACACTCCTCTCCTATACATACCGCTCACTGTCATATCCTCCACACTCCTCTCCTGTACATACCACCTACTGTCATATCCTCCACACTCCTCTCCTGTACATACCGCTCACTGTCATATCCTCCACACTCCTCTCCTGTACATACCGCCCACTGTCATATCCTCCACACTCCTCTCCTGTACATACCGCCCACTGTCATATCCTCCACACTCCTCTCCTGTACATACCGCTCACTGTCATACCCTCCACACTCCTCTCCTGTACATACCGCCCACTGTCATATCCTCCACACTCCTCTCCTGTACATACCGCCCACTGTCATATCCTCCACACTCCTCTCCTGTACATAGTGCTCACTGTCATATCCTCCACACTCCTCTCCTGTACATACCACCCACTGTCATATCCTCCACACTCCTCTCCTCTACATACCACCCACTGTCATATCCTCCACACTCCTCTCCTCTACATACCACCCACTGTCATATCCTCCACACTCCTCTCCTGTACATACTGCTCACTGTCATACCCTCCACACTCCTCTCCTGTACATACCACCCACTGTCATATCCTCCACACTCCTCTCCTATACATACCGCTCACTGTCATATCCTCCACACTCCTCTCCTGTACATACCACCTACTGTCATATCCTCCACACTCCTCTCCTGTACATACCGCTCACTGTCATATCCTCCACACTCCTCTCCTGTACATACCGCCCACTGTCATATCCTCCACACTCCTCTCCTGTACATACTGCCCACTGTCATACCCTCCACACTCCTCTCCTGTATATACCACCCACTGTCATATCCTCCACACTCCTCTCCTGTACATACCACCCACTGTCATACCCTCCACACTCCTCTCCTGTACATACCACCCACTGTCATACCCTCCACACTCCTCTCCTGTACATACCACCCACTGTCATATCCTCCACACTCCTCTCCTGTACATACCACCCACTGTCATATCCTCCACACTCCTCTCCTGTACATACCGCTCACTGTCATATCCTCCACACTCCTCTCCTGTACATACCACCCACTGTCATATCCTCCACACTCCTCTCCTGTACATACCACCCACTGTCATACCCTCCACACTCCTCTCCTGTACATACCACCCACTGTCATATCCTCCACACTCCTCTCCTGTACATACCGCTCACTGTCATACCCTCCACACTCCTCTCCTGTACATACCGCCCACTGTCATATCCTCCACACTCCTCTCCTGTACATACCGCTCACTGTCATATCCTCCACACTCCTCTCCTGTATATACCACCCACTGTCATATCCTCCACACTCCTCTCCTGTACATACCGCCCACTGTCATATCCTCCACACTCCTCTCCTGTACATACCGCTCACTGTCATATCCTCCACACTCCTCTCCTGTATATACCACCCACTGTCATATCCTCCACACTCCTCTCCTGTACATACCGCCCACTGTCATATCCTCCACACTCCTCTCCTGTACATACCTCCCACTGTCATATCCTCCACACTCCTCTCCTGTACATACCACCCACTGTCATATCCTCCACACTCCTCTCCTGTACATACCGCTCACTGTCATATCCTCCACACTCCTCTCCTGTACATACCGCTCACTGTCATATCCTCCACACTCCTCTCCTGTACATACCGCTCACTGTCATATCCTCCACACTCCTCTCCTGTACATACCGCTCACTGTCATACCCTCCACACTCCTCTCCTGTACATACTGCCCACTGTCATACCCTCCACACTCCTCTCCTGTACATACCACCCACTGTCATATCCTCCACACTCCTCTCCTGTACATACCGCCCACTGTCATACCCTCCACACTCCTCTCCTGTACATACCACCCACTGTCATACCCTCCACACTCCTCTCCTGTACATACCGCTCACTGTCATATCCTCCACACTCCTCTCCTGTACATACCGCCCACTGTCATATCCTCCACACTCCTCTCCTGTACATACCGCCCCCATCATATCCTCCACACTCCTCTCCTGTACATACCGCCCACTGTCATATCCTCCACACTCCTCTCCTGTACATACCGCCCACTGTCATATCCTCCACACTCCTCTCCTGTACATACTGCCCACTGTCATATCCTCCACACTCCTCTCCTGTACATACCGCCCACTGTCATATCCTCCACACTCCTCTCCTGTACATACCGCCCACTGTCATATCCTCCACACTCCTCTCCTGTACATACCGCCCACTGTCATATCCTCCACACTCCTCTCCTGTACATACCGCCCACTGTCATATCCTCCACACTCCTCTCCTGTACATACCACCCACTGTCATATCCTCCACACTCCTCTCCTGTACATACCACCCACTGTCATATCCTCCACACTCCTCTCCTGTACATACCACCCACTGTCATATCCTCCACACTCCTCTCCTGTACATACCACTCACTGTCATATCCTCCACACTCCTCTCCTGTACATAACGCCCACTGTCATATCCTCCACACTCCTCTCCTGTACATACCACCCACTGTCATATCCTCCACACTCCTCTCCTGTACATACCACCCACTGTCATATCCTCCACACTCCTCTCCTGTACATACCGCCCACTGTCATACCCTCCACACTCCTCTCCTATACATAGTGCCCACTGTCATATCCTCCACACTCCTCTCCTGTACATACCGCCCACTGTCATATCCTCCACACTCCTCTCCTGTACATACCACCCACTGTCATATCCTCCACACTCCTCTCCTGTACATACCACTCACTGTCATATCCTCCACACTCCTCTCCTGTACATAACGCCCACTGTCATATCCTCCACACTCCTCTCCTGTACATACCACCCACTGTCATATCCTCCACACTCCTCTCCTGTACATACCGCCCACTGTCATATCCTCCACACTCCTCTCCTGTACATACCACTCACTGTCATATCCTCCACACTCCTCTCCTGTACATACCGCCCACTGTCATATCCTCCACACTCCTCTCCTGTACATACCACCCACTGTCATATCCTCCACACTCCTCTCCTGTACATACCGCCCACTGTCATATCCTCCACACTCCTCTCCTGTACATACCGCCCACTGTCATATCCTCCACACTCCTCTCCTGTACATACCGCCCACTGTCATATCCTCCACACTCCTCTCCTGTACATACCGCCCACTGTCATATCCTCCACACTCCTCTCCTGTACATACCACCCACTGTCATATCCTCCACACTCCTCTCCTGTACATACCACCCACTGTCATATCCTCCACACTCCTCTCCTGTACATACCGCCCACTGTCATACCCTCCACACTCCTCTCCTGTACATACCACCCACTGTCATATCCTCCACACTCCTCTCCTGTACATACCACCCACTGTCATATCCTCCACACTCCTCTCCTGTACATATCGCCCACTGTCATATCCTCCACACTCCTCTCCTGTACATACCACCCACTGTCATATCCTCCACACTCCTCTCCTGTACATACCACCCACTGTCATGTCCTCCACACTCCTCTCCTGTACATACCACCCACTGTCATATCCTCCACACTCCTCTCCTGTACATACCACCCACTGTCATATCCTCCACACTCCTCTCCTGTACATACCGCCCACTGTCATACCCTCCACACTCCTCTCCTGTACATACCACCCACTGTCATATCCTCCACACTCCTCTCCTGTACATACCGCCCACTGTCATACCCTCCACACTCCTCTCCTGTACATACCACCCACTGTCATATCCTCCACACTCCTCTCCTGTACATACCGCTCACTGTCATATCCTCCACACTCCTCTCCTGTACATACCGCTCACTGTCATACCCTCCACACTCCTCTATTGTACATACCGCTCACTGTCATACCCTCCACACTCCTCTCCTGTACATACTGCCCACTGTCATACCCTCCACACTCCTCTATTGTACATACCACCCACTGTCATACCCTCCACACTCCTCTCCTGTACATACCGCCCACTGTCATATCCTCCACACTCCTCTCCTGTACATACCACCCACTGTCATATCCTCCACACTCCTCTCCTGTACATACTGCCCACTGTCATATCCTCCACACTCCTCTCCTGTACATACCGCTCACTGTCATATCCTCCACACTCCTCTCCTGTACATACCACTCACTGTCATATCCTCCACACTCCTCTCCTATACATACCACCCACTGTCATATCCTCCACACTCCTCTCCTGTACATACCACCCACTGCATACCCTCCACACTCCTCTCCTGTACATACCGCCCACTGTCATATCCTCCACACTCCTCTCCTGTACATACCGCCCACTGTCATATCCTCCACACTCCTCTCCTGTACATACCGCTCACTGTCATATCCTCCACACTCCTCTCCTGTACATACCGCCCACTGTCATACCCTCCACACTCCTCTCCTGTACATACCACCCACTGTCATATCCTCCACACTCCTCTCCTGTACATACCGCTCACTGTCATATCCTCCACACTCCTCTCCTGTACATACCGCCCACTGTCATATCCTCCACACTCCTCTCCTGTACATACCTCCCACTGTCATATCCTCCACACTCCTCTCCTGTACATACCACCCACTGTCATATCCTCCACACTCCTCTCCTGTACATACCACCCACTGTCATACCCTCCACACTCCTCTCCTGTACATACCACCCACTGTCATACCCTCCACACTCCTCTCCTGTACATACCGCTCACTGTCATATCCTCCACACTCCTCTCCTGTACATACCACCCACTGTCATATCCTCCACACTCCTCTCCTGTACATAGTGCCCACTGTCATATCCTCCACACTCCTCTCCTGTACATACCACCCACTGTCATATCCTCCACACTCCTCTCCTGTACATACCACCCACTGTCATACCCTCCACACTCCTCTCCTGTACATACCGCCCACTGTCATACCCTCCACACTCCTCTCCTGTACATACCACCCACTGTCATATCCTCCACACTCCTCTCCTGTACATACCACCCACTGTCATATCCTCCACACTCCTCTCCTGTACATACCGCCCACTGTCATATCCTCCACACTCCTCTCCTGTACATACCACCCACTGTCATATCCTCCACACTCCTCTCCTGTACATACTGCCCACTGTCATATCCTCCACACTCCTCTCCTGTACATACCACCCACTGTCATATCCTCCACACTCCTCTCCTGTACATACCGCCCACTGTCATACCCTCCACACTCCTCTCCTGTACATACCGCCCACTGTCATATCCTCCACACTCCTCTCCTGTACATACCGCTCACTGTCATATCCTCCACACTCCTCTCCTGTACATACCGCTCACTGTCATATCCTCCACACTCCTCTCCTGTACATACCACCCACTGTCATATCCTCCACACTCCTCTCCTGTACATACCGCTCACTGTCATATCCTCCACACTCCTCTCCTGTATATACCACCCACTGTCATATCCTCCACACTCCTCTCCTGTACATACTGCCCACTGTCATATCCTCCACACTCCTCTCCTGTACATACCGCCCACTGTCATATCCTCCACACTCCTCTCCTGTACATACCACCCACTGTCATACCCTCCACACTCCTCTCCTGTACATACCGCCCACTGTCATATCCTCCACACTCCTCTCCTGTACATACCACCCACTGTCATATCCTCCACACTCCTCTCCTGTACATACCGCCCACTGTCATACCCTCTACACTCCTCTCCTGTACATACCACCCACTGTCATATCCTCCACACTCCTCTCCTGTACATACCGCTCACTGTCATATCCTCCACACTCCTCTCCTGTACATACCGCCCACTGTCATATCCTCCACACTCCTCTCCTGTACATACCTCCCACTGTCATACCCTCCACACTCCTCTCCTGTACATACCACCCACTGTCATATCCTCCACACTCCTCTCCTGTACATACCACCCACTGTCATATCCTCCACACTCCTCTCCTGTACATACCGCCCACTGTCATATCCTCCACACTCCTCTCCTGTACATACCGCCCACTGTCATATCCTCCACACTCCTCTCCTGTACATACTGCCCACTGTCATATCCTCCACACTCCTCTCCTGTACATACCACCCACTGTCATATCCTCCACACTCCTCTCCTGTACATACCACCCACTGTCATATCCTCCACACTCCTCTCCTGTACATACCGCTCACTGTCATATCCTCCACACTCCTCTCCTGTACATACCGCCCACTGTCATATCCTCCACACTCCTCTCCTGTACATACCACCCACTGTCATATCCTCCACACTCCTCTCCTGTACATACCGCCCACTGTCATATCCTCCACACTCCTCTCCTGTACATACTGCTCACTGTCATTTCCTCCACACTCCTCTCCTGTACATACCACCCACTGTCATATCCTCCACACTCCTCTCCTGTACATACCACCCACTGTCATATCCTCCACACTCCTCTCCTGTACATACCGCCCACTGTCATATCCTCCACACTCCTCTCCTGTACATACCGCCCACTGTCATATCCTCCACACTCCTCTCCTGTACATACTGCCCACTGTCATATCCTCCACACTCCTCTCCTGTACATACCACCCACTGTCATATCCTCCACACTCCTCTCCTGTACATACCACCCACTGTCATATCCTCCACACTCCTCTCCTGTACATACCGCTCACTGTCATATCCTCCACACTCCTCTCCTGTACATACCGCCCACTGTCATATCCTCCACACTCCTCTCCTGTACATACCACCCACTGTCATATCCTCCACACTCCTCTCCTGTACATACCGCCCACTGTCATATCCTCCACACTCCTCTCCTGTACATACTGCTCACTGTCATTTCCTCCACACTCCTCTCCTGTACATACCACCCACTGTCATATCCTCCACACTCCTCTCCTGTACATACCACTCACTGTCATATCCTCCACACTCCTCTCCTGTACATACCGCTCACTGTCATATGCTCCACACTCCTCTCCTGTACATACCACCCACTGTCATATCCTCCACACTCCTCTCCTGTACATACCACCCACTGTCATATCCTCCACACTCCTCTCCTGTACATACCACCCACTGTCATACCCTCCACACTCCTCTCCTGTACATACCGCCCACTGTCATACCCTCCACACTCCTCTCCTGTACATACCGCCCACTGTCATATCCTCCACACTCCTCTCCTATACATAGTGCCCACTGTCATATCCTCCACACTCCTCTCCTGTACATACCGCTCACTGTCATATCCTCCACACTCCTCTCCTGTACATACCGCTCACTGTCATACCCTCCACACTCCTCTCCTGTACATACCACCCACTGTCATACCCTCCACACTCCTCTCCTGTACATACCGCCCACTGTCATATCCTCCACACTCCTCTCCTGTACATACTGCCCACTGTCATATCCTCCACACTCCTCTCCTGTACATACTGCCCACTGTCATATCCTCCACACTCCTCTCCTGTACATACCACTCACTGTCATACCCTCCACACTCCTCTCCTGTACATACCGCCCACTGTCATACCCTCCACACTCCTCTCCTGTACATACCGCCCACTGTCATATCCTCCACACTCCTCTCCTGTACATACCGCCCACTGTCATACCCTCCACACTCCTCTCCTGTACATACCACCCACTGTCATATCCTCCACACTCCTCTCCTGTACATACCGCTCACTGTCATACCCTCCACACTCCTCTCCTGTACATACCACCCACTGTCATATCCTCCACACTCCTCTCCTGTACATACCGCTCACTGTCATATCCTCCACACTCCTCTCCTGTACATACCGCCCACTGTCATACCCTCCACACTCCTCTCCTGTACATACCACCCACTGTCATACCCTCCACACTCCTCTCCTGTACATACCGCCCACTGTCATACCCTCCACACTCCTCTCCTGTACATACCGCCCACTGTCATATCCTCCACACTCCTCTCCTGTACATACCGCCCACTGTCATACCCTCCACACTCCTCTCCTGTACATACCGCTCACTGTCATATCCTCCACACTCCTCTCCTGTACATACCACTCACTGTCATACCCTCCACACTCCTCTCCTGTACATACCACCCACTGTCATATCCTCCACACTCCTCTCCTGTACATACCACCCACTGTCATATCCTCCACACTCCTCTCCTGTACATACCGCCCACTGTCATATCCTCCACACTCCTCTCCTGTACATACTGCCCACTGTCATATCCTCCACACTCCTCTCCTGTACATACCGCTCACTGTCATATCCTCCACACTCCTCTCCTGTACATACCACCCACTGTCATATCCTCCACACTCCTCTCCTGTACATACCGCCCACTGTCATATCCTCCACACTCCTCTCCTGTACATACTGCCCACTGTCATATCCTCCACACTCCTCTCCTGTACATACCGCTCACTGTCATATCCTCCACACTCCTCTCCTGTACATACCACCCACTGTCATATCCTCCACACTCCTCTCCTGTACATACCGCTCACTGTCATATCCTCCACACTCCTCTCCTGTATATACCACCCACTGTCATATCCTCCACACTCCTCTCCTGTACATACTGCCCACTGTCATATCCTCCACACTCCTCTCCTGTACATACCGCCCACTGTCATATCCTCCACACTCCTCTCCTGTACATACCACCCACTGTCATACCCTCCACACTCCTCTCCTGTACATACCGCCCACTGTCATATCCTCCACACTCCTCTCCTGTACATACCACCCACTGTCATATCCTCCACACTCCTCTCCTGTACATACCGCCCACTGTCATACCCTCTACACTCCTCTCCTGTACATACCACCCACTGTCATATCCTCCACACTCCTCTCCTGTACATACCACCCACTGTCATATCCTCCACACTCCTCTCCTGTACATACCGCCCACTGTCATACCCTCCACACTCCTCTCCTGTACATACCACCCACTGTCATACCCTCCACACTCCTCTCCTGTACATACCACCCACTGTCATACCCTCCACACTCCTCTCCTGTACATACCTCCCACTGTCATATCCTCCACACTCCTCTCCTGTACATACCACCCACTGTCATATCCTCCACACTCCTCTCCTGTACATACCACCCACTGTCATACCCTCCACACTCCTCTCCTGTACATACCGCTCACTGTCATATCCTCCACACTCCTCTCCTGTACATACCGCTCACTGTCATATCCTCCACACTCCTCTCCTGTACATACCGCCCACTGTCATATCCTCCACACTCCTCTCCTGTACATACCTCCCACTGTCATACCCTCCACACTCCTCTCCTGTACATACCGCTCACTGTCATATCCTCCACACTCCTCTCCTGTACATACCGCCCACTGTCATATCCTCCACACTCCTCTCCTGTACATACCGCCCACTGTCATATCCTCCACACTCCTCTCCTGTACATACCACCCACTGTCATATCCTCCACACTCCTCTCCTGTACATACCACCCACTGTCATATCCTCCACACTCCTCTCCTGTACATACCACTCACTGTCATATCCTCCACACTCCTCTCCTGTACATACCGTCCACTGTCATATCCTCCACACTCCTCTCCTGTACATACCGCCCACTGTCATACCCTCCACACTCCTCTCCTGTACATACCACCCACTGTCATACCCTCCACACTCCTCTCCTGTACATACCGCCCACTGTCATACCCTCCACACTCCTCTCCTGTACATACCACCCACTGTCATACCCTCCACACTCCTCTCCTGTACATACCGCTCACTGTCATATCCTCCACACTCCTCTCCTGTACATACCGCCCACTGTCATATCCTCCACACTCCTCTCCTGTACATACCACCCACTGTCATATCCTCCACACTCCTCTCCTGTACATACCACCCACTGTCATATCCTCCACACTCCTCTCCTGTACATACCGCCCACTGTCATATCCTCCACACTCCTCTCCTGTACATACCGTCCACTGTCATATCCTCCACACTCCTCTCCTGTACATACCACCCACTGTCATATCCCCCACACTCCTCTCCTGTACATACCGCCCACTGTCATATCCTCCACACTCCTCTCCTGTACATACCACCCACTGTCATATCCTCCACACTCCTCTCCTGTACATACCGCCCACTGTCATATCCTCCACACTCCTCTCCTGTACATACCACCCACTGTCATATCCTCCACACTCCTCTCCTCTACATACCTCCCACTGTCATATCCTCCACACTCCTCTCCTGTACATACCGCCCACTGTCATACCCTACACACTCCTCTCCTGTACATACCGCTCACTGTCATACCCTCCACACTCCTCTCCTGTACATACCGCTCACTGTCATATCCTCCACACTCCTCTCCTGTACATACCGCTCACTGTCATATCCTCCACACTCCTCTCCTGTACATACCGCTCACTGTCATATCCTCCACACTCCTCTCCTATACATACCGCTCACTGTCATATCCTCCACACTCCTCTCCTGTACATACCGCCCACTGTCATACCCTCCACACTCCTCTCCTGTACATACCGCCCACTGTCATATCCTCCACACTCCTCTCCTGTACATACCGCCCACTGTCATATCCTCCACACTCCTCTCCTGTACATACCGCCCACTGTCATACCCTCCACACTCCTCTCCTGTACATACCGCTCACTGTCATATCCTCCACACTCCTCTCCTATACATACCGCTCACTGTCATATCCTCCACACTCCTCTCCTGTACATACCGCCCACTGTCATACCCTCCACACTCCTCTCCTGTACATACTGCCCACTGTCATACCCTCCACACTCCTCTCCTGTACATACTGCCCACTGTCATATCCTCCACACTCCTCTCCTGTACATACCGCCCACTGTCATATCCTCCACACTCCTCTCCTGTACATACCACCCACTGTCATACCCTCCACACTCCTCTCCTGTACATACCTCCCACTGTCATATCCTCCACACTCCTCTCCTGTACATACCACCCACTGTCATATCCTCCACACTCCTCTCCTGTACATACCACCCACTGTCATATCCTCCACACTCCTCTCCTGTACATACCGCCCACTGTCATACCCTCCACACTCCTCTCCTGTACATACTGCCCACTGTCATATCCTCCACACTCCTCTCCTGTACATACCACTCACTGTCATATCCTCCACACTCCTCTCCTGTACATACCGCCCACTGTCATATCCTCCACACTCCTCTCCTGTACATACCGCCCACTGTCATATCCTCCACACTCCTCTCCTGTACATACCACCCACTGTCATATCCTCCACACTCCTCTCCTGTACATACCACTCACTGTCATATCCTCCACACTCCTCTCCTGTACATACCACTCACTGTCATATCCTCCACACTCCTCTCCTGTACATACCACCCACTGTCATATCCTCCACACTCCTCTCCTGTACATACCCCCCACTGTCATATCCTCCACACTCCTCTCCTGTACATACCACCCACTGTCATATCCTCCACACTCCTCTCCTGTACATACCACCCACTGTCATATCCTCCACACTCCTCTCCTGTACATACTGCCCACTGTCATATCCTCCACACTCCTCTCCTGTACATACCGCTCACTGTCATATCCTCCACACTCCTCTCCTGTACATACCGCTCACTGTCATATCCTCCACACTCCTCTCCTGTACATACCACCCACTGTCATACCCTCCACACTCCTCTCCTGTACATACCACCCACTGTCATATCCTCCACACTCCTCTCCTGTACATACCACCCACTGTCATATCCTCCACACTCCTCTCCTGTACATACCACCCACTGTCATATCCTCCACACTCCTCTCCTGTACATACCGCTCACTGTCATATCCTCCACACTCCTCTCCTGTACATACTGCTCACTGTCATATCCTCCACACTCCTCTCCTGTACATACCGCCCACTGTCATATCCTCCACACTCCTCTCCTGTACATACCGCCCACTGTCATATCCTCCACACTCCTCTCCTGTACATACCGCTCACTGTCATATCCTCCACACTCCTCTCCTGTACATACCACCCACTGTCATATCCTCCACACTCCTCTCCTGTACATACCACCCACTGTCATATCCTCCACACTCCTCTCCTGTACATACCACCCACTGTCATATCCTCCACACTCCTCTCCTGTACATACCACCCACTGTCATATCCTCCACACTCCTCTCCTGTACATACCACCCACTGTCATACCCCCCACACTCCTCTCCTGTACATACCATCCACTGTCATATCCTCCACACTCCTCTCCTGTACATACCGCTCACTGTCATATCCTCCACACTCCTCTCCTGTACATACCACCCACTATCATACCCTCCACACTCCTCTCCTGTACATACCACCCACTGTCATACCCTCCACACTCCTCTCCTGTACATACCGCTCACTGTCATATCCTCCACACTCCTCTCCTGTACATACCGCTCACTGTCATATCCTCCACACTCCTCTCCTGTACATACCGCTCACTGTCATATCCTCCACACTCCTCTCCTGTACATACCGCCCACTGTCATATCCTCCACACTCCTCTCCTGTACATACCACCCACTGTCATATCCTCCACACTCCTCTCCTGTACATACCACCCACTGTCATATCCTCCACACTCCTCTCCTGTACATACCGCTCACTGTCATACCCTCCACACTCCTCTCCTGTACATACCGCCCACTGTCATACCCTCCACACTCCTCTCCTGTACATACCACCCACTGTCATATCCTCCACACTCCTCTCCTGTACATACCACCCACTGTCATATCCTCCACACTCCTCTCCTGTACATACCACCCACTGTCATATCCTCCACACTCCTCTCCTGTACATACCGCTCACTGTCATATCCTCCACACTCCTCTCCTGTACATACCGCTCACTGTCATATCCTCCACACTCCTCTCCTGTACATACCGCCCACTGTCATATCCTCCACACTCCTCTCCTGTACATACCGCCCACTGTCATATCCTCCACACTCCTCTCCTGTACATACCGCTCACTGTCATATCCTCCACACTCCTCTCCTGTACATACCGCTCACTGTCATATCCTCCACACTCCTCTCCTGTACATACCACCCACTGTCATATCCTCCACACTCCTCTCCTGTACATACCGCCCACTGTCATATCCTCCACACTCCTCTCCTGTACATACCACTCACTGTCATATCCTCCACACTCCTCTCCTGTACATACCGCCCACTGTCATACCCTCCA
Organism: Aquarana catesbeiana; assembly: GCF_042186555.1. Classification (NCBI taxonomy): domain Eukaryota; kingdom Metazoa; phylum Chordata; class Amphibia; order Anura; family Ranidae; genus Aquarana; species Aquarana catesbeiana. The sequence continues at coordinate 991,261,299 of NC_133324.1, read as the reverse complement.
CACTCCTCTCCTGTACATACCACCCACTGTCATACCCTCCACACTCCTCTCCTGTACATACCACCCACTGTCATATCCTCCACACTCCTCTCCTGTACATACCGCTCACTGTCATATCCTCCACACTCCTCTCCTGTACATACCACCCACTGTCATATCCTCCACACTCCTCTCCTGTACATACCGCCCACTGTCATATCCTCCACACTCCTCTCCTGTACATACCGCCCACTGTCATACCCTCCACACTCCTCTCCTGTACATACCACCCACTGTCATATCCTCCACACTCCTCTCCTGTACATACCACCCACTGTCATACCCTCCACACTCCTCTCCTGTACATACCACCCACTGTCATATCCTCCACACTCCTCTCCTGTACATACCACCCACTGTCATACCCTCCACACTCCTCTCCTGTACATACCACCCACTGTCATATTCTCCACACTCCTCTCCTGTACATACCACCCACTGTCATATCCTCCACACTCCTCTCCTGTACATACCACCCACTGTCATATCCTCCACACTCCTCTCCTGTACATACCACCCACTGTCATATCCTCCACACTCCTCTCCTGTACATACCACCCACTGTCATACCCTCCACACTCCTCTCCTGTACATACCACCCACTGTCATATCCTCCACACTCCTCTCCTGTACATACCACCCACTGTCATATCCTCCACACTCCTCTCCTGTACATACCGCCCACTGTCATATCCTCCACACTCCTCTCCTGTACATACCACCCACTGTCATATCCTCCACACTCCTCTCCTGTACATACCACCCACTGTCATATCCTCCACACTCCTCTCCTGTACATAGTGCCCACTGTCATATCCTCCACACTCCTCTCCTGTACATACCACCCACTGTCATATCCTCCACACTCCTCTCCTGTACATACCACCCACTGTCATATCCTCCACACTCCTCTCCTGTACATACCGCCCACTGTCATATCCTCCACACTCCTCTCCTGTACATACCACCCACTGTCATATCCTCCACACTCCTCTCCTGTACATACCACTCACTGTCATATCCTCCACACTCCTCTCCTGTACATACCACTCACTGTCATATCCTCCACACTCCTCTCCTGTACATACCACCCACTGTCATATCCTCCACACTCCTCTCCTGTACATAGTGCTCACTGTCATATCCTCCACACTCCTCTCCTGTACATAGTGCCCACTGTCATATCCTCCACACTCCTCTCCTGTACATACCACCCACTGTCATATCCTCCACACTCCTCTCCTGTACATACCACCCACTGTCATATCCTCCACACTCCTCTCCTGTACATACTGCCCACTGTCATATCCTCCACACTCCTCTCCTGTACATACCACCCACTGTCATACCCTCCACACTCCTCTCCTGTACATACCACCCACTGTCATATCCTCCACACTCCTCTCCTGTACATACCGATCACTGTCATACCCTCCACACTCCTCTCCTGTACATACCACCCACTGTCATACCCTCCACACTCCTCTCCTGTACATACCACCCACTGTCATATCCTCCACACTCCTCTCCTGTACATACCGCCCACTGTCATATCCTCCACACTCCTCTCCTGTACATACCGCCCACTGTCATATCCTCCACACTCCTCTCCTGTACATACCGCCCACTGTCATACCCTCCACACTCCTCTCCTGTACATACCGCCCACTGTCATATCCTCCACACTCCTCTCCTGTACATACCACCCACTGTCATATCCTCCACACTCCTCTCCTGTACATACCGCTCACTGTCATATCCTCCACACTCCTCTCCTGTACATACCACCCACTGTCATATCCTCCACACTCCTCTCCTGTACATACCACCCACTGTCATATCCTCCACACTCCTCTCCTGTACATACCACCCACTGTCATACCCTCCACACTCCTCTCCTGTACATACTGCCCACTGTCATATCCTCCACACTCCTCTCCTGTACATACCGCTCACTGTCATATCCTCCACACTCCTCTCCTGTACATACCGCCCACTGTCATATCCTCCACACTCCTCTCCTGTACATACTGCCCACTGTCATATCCTCCACACTCCTCTCCTGTACATACCGCTCACTGTCATATCCTCCACACTCCTCTCCTGTACATACCACCCACTGTCATATCCCCCACACTCCTCTCCTGTACATACCGCTCACTGTCATATCCTCCACACTCCTCTCCTGTACATACCGCTCACTGTCATATCCTCCACACTCCTCTCCTGTACATACCGCCCACTGTCATATCCTCCACACTCCTCTCCTGTACATACCACCCACTGTCATATCCTCCACACTCCTCTCCTGTACATACCACCCACTGTCATATCCTCCACACTCCTCTCCTGTACATACCACTCACTGTCATATCCTCCACACTCCTCTCCTGTACATACCACTCACTGTCATACCCTCCACACTCCTCTCCTGTACATACTTCTCACTGTCATATCCTCCACACTCCTCTCCTGTACATACCGCCCACTGTCATACCCTCCACACTCCTCTCCTGTACATACCACCCACTGTCATATCCTCCACACTCCTCTCCTGTACATACCGCCCACTGTCATATCCTCCACACTCCTCTCCTGTACATACCGCCCACTGTCATATCCTCCACACTCCTCTCCTGTACATACCGCCCACTGTCATATCCTCCACACTCCTCTCCTGTACATACCACCCACTGTCATATCCTCCACACTCCTCTCCTGTACATACTGCCCACTGTCATATCCTCCACACTCCTCTCCTGTACATACCACCTACTGTCATATCCTCCACACTCCTCTCCTGTATATACCACCCACTGTCATACCCTCCACACTCCTCTCCTGTACATACCGCTCACTGTCATACCCTCCACACTCCTCTCCTGTACATACCACCCACTGTCATATCCTCCACACTCCTCTCCTGTACATACCGCCCACTGTCATATCCTCCACACTCCTCTCCTGTACATACCGCCCCCTGTTATATCCTCCACACTCCTCTCCTGTACATACCACCCACTGTCATATCCTCCACACTCCTCTCCTGTACATACCACTCACTGTCATACCCTCCACACTCCTCTCCTGTACATACCTCCCACTGTCATATCCTCCACACTCCTCTCCTGTACATACCGCTCACTGTCATATCCTCCACACTCCTCTCCTGTACATACCGCCCACTGTCATACCCTCCACACTCCTCTCCTGTACATACCACCCACTGTCATATCCTCCACACTCCTCTCCTGTACATACCACCCACTGTCATATCCCCCACACTCCTCTCCTGTACATACCACCCACTGTCATATCCTCCACACTCCTCTCCTGTACATACCACCCACTGTCATACCCTCCACACTCCTCTCCTGTACATACCACCCACTGTCATATCCTCCACACTCCTCTCCTGTACATACCGCCCACTGTCATATCCTCCACACTCCTCTCCTGTACATACCACCCACTGTCATATCCTCCACACTCCTCTCCTGTACATACCACTCACTGTCATATCCTCCACACTCCTCTCCTGTACATACCACTCACTGTCATATCCTCCACACTCCTCTCCTGTACATACCACCCACTGTCATATCCTCCACACTCCTCTCCTGTACATAGTGCTCACTGTCATATCCTCCACACTCCTCTCCTGTACATAGTGCCCACTGTCATATCCTCCACACTCCTCTCCTGTACATACCACCCACTGTCATATCCTCCACACTCCTCTCCTGTACATACCACCCACTGTCATATCCTCCACACTCCTCTCCTGTACATACCACCCACTGTCATATCCTCCACACTCCTCTCCTGTACATACTGCCCACTGTCATATCCTCCACACTCCTCTCCTGTACATACCACCCACTGTCATACCCTCCACACTCCTCTCCTGTACATACCACCCACTGTCATATCCTCCACACTCCTCTCCTGTACATACCGATCACTGTCATACCCTCCACACTCCTCTCCTGTACATACCACCCACTGTCATACCCTCCACACTCCTCTCCTGTACATACCACCCACTGTCATATCCTCCACACTCCTCTCCTGTACATACCGCCCACTGTCATATCCTCCACACTCCTCTCCTGTACATACCGCCCACTGTCATATCCTCCACACTCCTCTCCTGTACATACCGCCCACTGTCATACCCTCCACACTCCTCTCCTGTACATACCGCCCACTGTCATATCCTCCACACTCCTCTCCTGTACATACCACCCACTGTCATATCCTCCACACTCCTCTCCTGTACATACCGCTCACTGTCATATCCTCCACACTCCTCTCCTGTACATACCACCCACTGTCATATCCTCCACACTCCTCTCCTGTACATACCACCCACTGTCATATCCTCCACACTCCTCTCCTGTACATACCACCCACTGTCATACCCTCCACACTCCTCTCCTGTACATACTGCCCACTGTCATATCCTCCACACTCCTCTCCTGTACATACCGCTCACTGTCATATCCTCCACACTCCTCTCCTGTACATACCGCCCACTGTCATATCCTCCACACTCCTCTCCTGTACATACTGCCCACTGTCATATCCTCCACACTCCTCTCCTGTACATACCGCTCACTGTCATATCCTCCACACTCCTCTCCTGTACATACCACCCACTGTCATATCCCCCACACTCCTCTCCTGTACATACCGCTCACTGTCATATCCTCCACACTCCTCTCCTGTACATACCGCTCACTGTCATATCCTCCACACTCCTCTCCTGTACATACCGCCCACTGTCATATCCTCCACACTCCTCTCCTGTACATACCACCCACTGTCATATCCTCCACACTCCTCTCCTGTACATACCACTCACTGTCATATCCTCCACACTCCTCTCCTGTACATACCACTCACTGTCATATCCTCCACACTCCTCTCCTGTACATACCACCCACTGTCATATCCTCCACACTCCTCTCCTGTACATACCACTCACTGTCATACCCTCCACACTCCTCTCCTGTACATACTTCTCACTGTCATATCCTCCACACTCCTCTCCTGTACATACCGCCCACTGTCATACCCTCCACACTCCTCTCCTGTACATACCACCCACTGTCATATCCTCCACACTCCTCTCCTGTACATACCGCTCACTGTCATATCCTCCACACTCCTCTCCTGTACATACCGCTCACTGTCATATCCTCCACACTCCTCTCCTGTACATACCGCCCACTGTCATATCCTCCACACTCCTCTCCTGTACATACCGCTCACTGTCATATCCTCCACACTCCTCTCCTGTACATACCACCCACTGTCATATCCTCCACACTCCTCTCCTGTACATACCACCCACTGTCATATCCTCCACACTCCTCTCCTGTACATACCACCCACTGTCATATCCTCCACACTCCTCTCCTGTACATACCGCCCACTGTCATATCCTCCACACTCCTCTCCTGTACATACCGCTCACTGTCATATCCTCCACACTCCTCTCCTGTACATACCACCCACTGTCATATCCTCCACACTCCTCTCCTGTACATACCACCCACTGTCATATCCTCCACACTCCTCTCCTGTACATACCGCCCACTGTCATATCCTCCACACTCCTCTCCTGTACATACCACCCACTGTCATATCCTCCACACTCCTCTCCTGTACATACCACCCACTGTCATATCCTCCACACTCCTCTCCTGTACATACCACCCACTGTCATATCCTCCACACTCCTCTCCTGTACATACTGCCCACTGTCATATCCTCCACACTCCTCTCCTGTACATACCACCCACTGTCATATCCTCCACACTCCTCTCCTGTATATACCACCCACTGTCATATCCTCCACACTCCTCTCCTGTACATACCGCCCACTGTCATATCCTCCACACTCCTCTCCTGTACATACCGCCCCCTGTTATATCCTCCACACTCCTCTCCTGTACATACCACCCACTGTCATATCCTCCACACTCCTCTCCTGTACATACCACTCACTGTCATACCCTCCACACTCCTCTCCTGTACATACCTCCCACTGTCATATCCTCCACACTCCTCTCCTGTACATACCGCTCACTGTCATATCCTCCACACTCCTCTCCTGTACATACCACCCACTGTCATATCCCCCACACTCCTCTCCTGTACATACCACCCACTGTCATATCCTCCACACTCCTCTCCTGTACATACCACCCACTGTCATACCCTCCACACTCCTCTCCTGTACATACCGCCCCCTGTTATATCCTCCACACTCCTCTCCTGTACATACCACCCACTGTCATATCCTCCACACTCCTCTCCTGTACATACCACCCACTGTCATATCCCCCACACTCCTCTCCTGTACATACCACCCACTGTCATATCCTCCACACTCCTCTCCTGTACATACCACCCACTGTCATACCCTCCACACTCCTCTCCTGTACATACCGCCCCCTGTTATATCCTCCACACTCCTCTCCTGTACATACCACCCACTGTCATATCCCCCACACTCCTCTCCTGTACATACCACCCACTGTCATATCCTCCACACTCCTCTCCTGTACATACCGCCCACTGTCATATCCTCCACACTCCTCTCCTGTACATACCACCCACTGTCATACCCTCCACACTCCTCTCCTGTACATACCACCCACTGTCATACCCTCCACACTCCTCTCCTGTACATACCACCCACTGTCATATCCTCCACACTCCTCTCCTGTACATACCGCTCACTGTCATATCCTCCACACTCCTCTCCTGTACATACCGCTCACTGTCATATCCTCCACACTCCTCTCCTGTACATACCACCCACTGTCATATCCTCCACACTCCTCTCCTATACATAGTGCCCCCTGTTATATCCTCCACACTCCTCTCCTGTACATACCACCCACTGTCATATCCCCCACACTCCTCTCCTGTACATACCGCCCACTGTCATATCCTCCACACTCCTCTCCTGTACATACCACCCACTGTCATACCCTCCACACTCCTCTCCTGTACATACCGCTCACTGTCATATCCTCCACACTCCTCTCCTGTACATAGTGCTCACTGTCATATCCTCCACACTCCTCTCCTGTACATACTGCCCACTGACTATTTGCTGCGGTTATCACTGAGGTTGCCTCGGTCTCCAGAGACTGGTCATCATGAATGGTGGAGGTGACAAGTTCTCATTCGTGGCAGTACACTGTGTATCATGGCCCATAGTAAATATTTGACGTTGGGCCAATCGGAAGCCATGATGGTCGCTGATTCCCCTTCCACGGCTGAGTCAGATAAGAAGAATAGAACGTTCAGGCCGCGCTACATAAACAGCGAGCGGGGGAGGGGGGATCAGTGAAAGGAAATATTTGTTTTGTGGTTATTTTGTGTGCCGAGTGAAATGTTTTAGTGAAATTCATCTGAGAAATGACAGGAGAAGAAATCTGCCGTCACATTGACCTTCATCAGAGACTCGGCGATACGGAGAATTAATCATTAACCTTTTGTAGAGTTTTCTGACTCTCTTATCTGTTGTCAGTTATCAGCAATAAACTCATCGACTGGAGAGTTCCCTCCCGGGGAGGAGGATTGTGGGGATCGTATTTTTCCAGAATTATCACCTCAGATTAATCCAATATCACCATAGAAGTACACACTGACCACCGACCACAAACTGCACCCCCAGGTATTGTATCCTGCGATTGGCCTGTCACATGTATAACTACATAGACCACGAGTCTGCTGAGTGTGGACACCGGTGACAACATAAACCACGAGTCTGCTGAGTGTGGACCCCGGTGACAACATAGACCACGAGTCTGCTGAGTGTGGACCCCGGTGACAACATAAACCACGAGTCTGCTGAGTGTGGACCCCGGTGACAACACAGACCACGAGTCTGCTGAGTGTGGACCCCGGTGACAACACAGACCACGAGTCTGCTGAGTGTGGACCCCGGTGACAACATAGACCACGAGTCTGCTGAGTGTGGACCCCGGTGACAACATAAACCACGAGTCTGCTGAGTGTGGACCCCGGTGACAACATAAACCACGAGTCTGCTGAGTGTGGACCCCGGTGACAACACAGACCACGAGTCTGCTGAGTGTGGACCCCGGTGACAACATAGACCACGAGTCTGCTGAGTGTGGACCCCGGTGACAACATAAACCACGAGTCTGCTGAGTGTGGACCCCGGTGACAACACAGACCACGAGTCTGCTGAGTGTGGACCCCGGTGACAACATAAACCACGAGTCTGCTGAGTGTGGACCCCGGTGACAACACAGACCATGAGTCTGCTGAGTGTGGACCCCGGTGACAACATAAACCATGAGTCTGCTGAGTGTGGACCCCGGTGACAACATAAACCATGAGTCTGCTGAGTGTGGACCCTGGTGACAACACAGACCACGAGTCTGCTGAGTGTGGACCCCGGTGACAACATAAACCATGAGTCTGCTGAGTGTGGACCCCGGTGACAACATAAACCATGAGTCTGCTGAGTGTGGACCCTGGTGACAACACAGACCACGAGTCTGCTGAGTGTGGACCCCGGTGACAACATAAACCATGAGTCTGCTGAGTGTGGACCCCGGTGACAACATAAACCACGAGTCTGCTGAGTGTGGACTCCGGTGACAACATAAACCATGAGTCTGCTGAGTGTGGACCTCGGTGAAAGCATAGAGCGTGAGTCTACGGAGTGTGGACCCTGGTGACAGCCATAGACCACGAGTCTGCTGAGTGTGGACCCTGGTGACAGCCATAGACCATGAGTCTGCTGAGTGTGGACCCCGGTGACAACATAGACCATGAGTCTGTTGAGTGTTGACCCAGATGACAACATAGACCACGAGTCTGCTGAGTGTGGACCCCGGTGACAACATAGACCATGAGTCTGCTGAGTGTGGACCACGGTGAAAATATAGACCACGAGTGTGCTGAGTATGGACCCCGGTGACAACATAGACCACGAGTCTGCTGAGTGTGGACCCCAGTGAAAGCATAGACCACAAGTGTGTCAATTGTGGACCCCGGTGACAACATAGACCATGAGTCTGCTGAGTGCGGACCCAAGTGACAACATAGACCACAAGTCTGCTGAGTGCAGACCCTGGTGACAACATAGACCACAAGTCTGCTGAGTGCGGACCCTGGTGACAACATAGACCATGAGTCTGCTGAGTGTGGACGTCTCGCCTAATCCAGACTACATAAGAGCCGCTGTGATGTGGCGTTCAACCACAAAGACACAAAGAGGACATGTGACTGACTTCTCCAGGCCCCACCTTCTTTCCAGGCCACACCATGTCTCCAGGAGAGCACCCTCTCCAGACTACACTCCCTCCATGTTCTACCTTCCCAGTGTAGTGACCTCTTCAGGCCCCACAGTCTCTCTCCAGGGGAGCACACTCTCCAGGCCCCACCCACTCTCTCTCTTCAGGGAGCACACTCTCCAGGCCCCACCATCTCTCTCTCCAGGGGAGCACACTCTCCAGGCCCCACCCTCTCTCTCTCGCCAGGGGAGCACACTCTCCAGGCCCCACCCTCTCTCTTGCCAGGGGAGCACACTCTCCAGGCCCCACCCTCCCACTCTCTCTCCAAGGAAGCACACTCTCCAGGCCCCACCCGCGCTCTCTCCAGAGGAGCACACTCTCCAGGCCCCACCCTCTCTTTCAGCAGGGGAGCACACTCTCCAGGCTCCACCCTCTCTCTCTCCAGGGGAGCACACTCTCCAGGCCCCACCCTCCCTCTCTCTCTCCAGGGGAGCACACTCTCCAGACCCCACCCTCTCTCTCTCCAGGGGAGCACACTCTCCAGGCCCCACCCTCTCTCTCTCCAGGGGAGCACACTCTCCAGGCCCCACCCTCTCTCTCTCCAGGGGAGCACACTCTCCAGGCCCCACCCTCTCTCTCTCCAGGGGAGCACACTCTCCAGGCCCCACCCTCTCTTTCGGCAGGGGAGCACACTCTCCAGGCCCCATCCTCTCTCTCTCCAGGGGAGCACACTCTCCAGGCCCCACCCTCTCTTTCGGCAGGGGAGCACACTCTCCAGGCCCCATCCTCTCTCTCTCCAGGGGAGCACACTCTCCAGGCCCCACCCTCTCTCTCTCTCCAGGGGAGCACACTCTCCAGGCCCCACCCTCTCTGTCTCCAGGGGAGCACACTCTCCAGGCCCCAACCTCTCTTGCTCCAGAAAAACACACACTCCAGGCCCCACCCACTTTCTCTCCAGGCCATCAAACTCTCCAGGCCCCACCCTCTTTCTCCAGGGGAGCACACTCCAGGCCCCACCCTCTCTCTCCAGACCCCACACTCTCCAGGAAAGTAGAGAAGGAGGTAGAGCCTTAGAGCCCTGAAGTATTCAATGACCAGAAAAGGAGGTGAAGGTCTTGAGCTGTGCAGGAATTTAGGAGCAGAGAAGGCAATGGAAGCACAACTCCCTGCAGGAACAAAGCGCTGAGTCCCTCTGGAATTAAGGTAGAATTGAGGTAGAGGGGCGGAGTCCCTCTGGAATCGAGGCAGAGGGGTGGAGTCCCTTTGGAATCGAGGCAGAGGGGTGGAGTCCCTCTGGAATCAAGGCAGAGGGGTGGAGTCCCTCTGGAATCGAGACAGAGGGGCGGAGTCTCTCCGGAATCAAAGTGAAGGGTTAGAGTTGTTCTGGAATCGATGAGGGGGGCAGAGTCCCTCTGGAATCGAGGCAGAGGAGTGCATAGCTACCAACTGTCCCTGATTTCGAGGGACTGTCCCTGATTTGGAGCAATGTCCCTCTGTCCCTCATTCTTCCTCATTTGTCCCTCATTTTGGTCTGATCTATATAGATGTATATAAAATGCACTTTTTATCTATCAAAAAGTGTTTTCCAGCACTAAACCTTTCATCTGATTTCTAAATTGCTGCATTTGTAAATTCCAAAAGCAAAAAGGAATAGTAGTGGTAAAAAAAGCACTTGTGGGTTTAACCAATCTTGTTTTTATTGTACAATTCTCCTTTAAGGGGCGTGGCTAGGGGTGTGTCCTATGTCTGTATACTTTTGCTGATAGATGTCCCTCATTCCCATCTCAAAAAGTTGGGAGGTCTGGGAGTGGAGTCACTCTGGAATCGAGGAGGAGGGACGGAGTCCCTCTGGAATGGAGGTGCAGGGCGGAGTCCCTCTGGAATCGAGGCGGAGGGGCAGAGTCCCTCTGGAATCAAGGTGGAGGAGCGGAGTCTCTCTGGAATCGAGGTGAAGGAGCAGAGTCCCTCTGGATTTGAGTCAGAGGGGCGGAGTCCCTGTGGAATCGAGGCAGAGGAGCGGAGTGGCTCTGGAATCGAGACAGAGGGGCGGAGTCTATCTGGATTCGAGGAGGAGGGGCAGAGTCCCTCTAGAATCGAGGTGGAGGAGCGGAGTCCCTCTGGAATCGAGGTGGAGGAGCGGAGTCCCTCTGGAATCGAGTTGGAGGGGCGGAGTCCCTCTGGAATCGAGGTGGAGGAGCGGAGTCCCTCTGGAATAGAGTCGGAGGGGCAGAGTGGCTCTGGAATCGAGGTGGAGGGGTGGAGTGGCTCTGGAATCGAGGTGGAGGAGCGGAGTCCCTCTGGAATCGAGTTGGAGGGGCGGAGTCCCTCTGGAATCGAGGTGGAGGAGCGGAGTCCCTCTGGAATAGAGTCGGAGGGGCAGAGTGGCTCTGGAATCGAGGTGGAGGGGTGGAGTGGCTCTGGAATCGAGGTGGAGGAGTGGAGTCGCTCTGGAATTGAGGAGGAGGGGCGGAGTCGCTCTGGAATCGTGGCAGAGGGGCGGAGTCTCTCTGGAATCGAGGAGGAGGGGCGGAGCCTCTCTGGAATCAAGGAAGAGGGGTAGAGTCACTCTGGAATCGAGGCAGAGGGGCGGAGTCTCTCTGGAATCAAGGAGGAGGGGCGGAGTCCCTCTGGAATCGAGTCAGAGGGGTGGAGTCCCTCTGGAATCAAGGAGGAGGAGCAGAGTCGCTCTGGAATCGAGGCTGAGGAGCGGAGTCGCTCTGGAATCGAGGCAGAGGGGCGGAGTCTCTCTGGAATCAAGGAGGAGGGGTGGAGTCCCTCTGGAATTGAGGCGGAGGGGCGGAGTCCCTCTGGAATTGAGGTGAAGGGTGGAGTCTTGAATAATTACTTTGGTCTTTATAAAGTGGCGGGAGTTTTCTCCATGTTGCTCGTGTCATCTGTCCGAGCGACATTCTGCGGCAGTGTATGGAATTTTCTCATATTTGTACAATGACCTTTTGACCTTTTTTTCCAAATTAAGTCACAAAATCGTAATCCAAAAATAGTGATTTGTCTGAAGTCGGCGAGGAACTCATTTCATTAATAAGCTCCGCCTCCCTCACCTATCTCAGCGTTTGGTGGCGGAGGATTTCTATCTTCCAGAAGAATACCATTCATGTGTTTCCATGACCAATCCTCCCTTGTAGGACCTCGGTGTATCATGTGCGCAGTCTGCATCCTTGCTGAACAACTGCTGTGAGGAAAGGAATGAGTTCCATATAAATGAGTCCCCCCCATTGTATCTTGTTTTTAGGGTATTGTGACCTCATCCTGAATAATATATTCCAGGCCACGAGGGGTCCATGTACAAAAAATCACCATGTGGATGTCCTCATCACAGGCAGAGCGAATTATTGCTGCATTGTTTGTACTAGGCTTATCTCCTATGATTGTCAGCGCCATCTAATGGCCATAATGTGGTTTTTTTTTTTTCTGAGGTATTTCAGAACAATACTGAATTGCAGCCTCTAGATGGCGCTGACAATCATATAAGGTAATGTATGAGATGAGACCTCCACCACCTGGATGAGACCTCCACATTCTAGGTGAGACCTCCACCACCTGGATGAGACCTCCACATTCTAGATGAGACCTCCACCACCTGGATGAGACCTCCACATTCTAGATGAGACCTCCACCACCTGGATGAGACCTACACATTCTAGATGAGACCTCCACCACCTGGATGAGACCTACACATTCTAGATGAGACCTCCACCACCTGGATGAGACCTCCACATTCTAGATGAGACCTCCACCACCTGGATGAGACCTACACATTCTAGATGAGACCTCCACCACCTGGATGAGACCTCCACATTCTAGATGAGACTTCCACTTCCTGGAAGAGACTTCAATTTACTGCATGAGACCTTCTGAATGCTACCTGCATTTCCTAAAAGAGACCTCTATTTGTTGTATGAGACCTCCACCTCCTGGATATCATCTCCAACCCTTAAGTGACACCTCCACCCCAGGATGAGATTTACACCATGTGGATAAAACTTCTATCTCCTGGAGGAGATCTCCACTCACTTGGAAAGACCTCTATTGCCTGCATTATACCATCAAATCCTGGACAGGACCACCATTCTATGGATTAGACCCCTTTTATCTGATCAATAAGATCAATAAGACTTATGCAGTGGAAGAGACCCCTTCATCCCCTATTCTGTGAATGAGATGCCTTCGTCCCCTTAGTAGGACCCCTATTCTGTGAATGAGATGCCTTCGTCCCCTTAGTAGGACCCCTATTCTGTGAATGAGATACCTTCATCCCCTCAGTAGGACCCCTATTCTGTGAATGAGATGCCTTCATCCCCTCAGTAGGACCCCCATTATGTTAATGAGATGCCTTCATCCCCTCAGTAGGACCCCTATTCTGTGAATGAGATACCTTCATCCCCTCAGTAGGACCCCTATTCTGTTAATGAGATGCCTTCATCCCCTCAGTAGGACCCCTATTCTGTTAATGAGATGCCTTCATCCCCTCAGTAGGACCCCCATTATGTTAATGAGATGCCTTCATCCCCTCAGTAGGACCCCTATTCTGTGAATGAGATACCTTCATCCCCTCAGTAGGACCCCTATTCTGTGAATGAGATGCCTTCATCCCCTCAGTAGGACCCCCATTATGTTAATGAGATGCCTTCATCCCCTCAGTAGGACCCCTATTCTGTGAATGAGATACCTTCATCCCCTCAGTAGGACCCCTATTCTGTGAATGAGATACCTTCATCCCCTCAGTAGGACCCCCATTATGTGAATGAGATGCCTTCATCCTCTCAGTAGGACCCCTATGCAGTGGAAGGGTCCCCCTGTGCACTGGGTGATTAGTATCATTGAACTGTGACACAGAAGTTGGTGTCAGGCTGTCCCCGGGGAGGACCTTCCTGTGTATATAAGGCAGGTGATCTCCCAGAATCTGTCACAGAGGTGAACCTCCTCGCCACACTCTGTCCTCTGGTGGAAATGAGTGTGAGGAGGCCGAGAGATTAGAGGACTTTCTGCAGAGATTAGAGGGATCAGGCAGCAGGAATTCATTCCAAGGAAACTTTTCCTAGAGACGGCTGCCTGGAGATGGGGCTCCGCAATCTCTGGCTCTTACTGCTGATAGGTACATTCCTGGGGCCCCTGGTCACCTGTGACGACCCTGAAGACCACCTCCATGAAGATCACCCACCAGGTATGTCCCCCAAATCCTTTCTATTCCTCTCTATACCTGAAAACTCTGCAGACAACTTCCAGACCCCAATCCAAAATATTCCCCCGATATCAGATTACCATGTGTCCCCGATAAGAGATAGAGACCCCCAGTGATTGCTTCACCTCTTGTTATTTGCCCCCCAGTGACCGCTTCACCCCTCATTATCTGCTACTCTGTGATTCCACCCCTCATTATCTGGACCCCAGAGACGGCTTCACCTCTTGTTATCTGCCCCCCAGAGACCGCTTCACCCCTCATTATCTGCCCCCCAGTGACCGCTTCACCCCTCATTATCTGCCCCCCAGAGATGGCTTCCCCCCTTATTATCTGCCCCCCAGAGACCGCTCACCCCTCGTTATTTGCCCCCAGTGACCGACTTCACCCCTCATTATCTGCTACTCTGTGATTCCACCCCTCATTATCTGCCCCCCAGAGACGGCTTCACCCCTCGTTATTTGCCCCCCAGTGACCGCTTCACCCCTCATTATCTGCCCCCCAGAGACGACTTCACCCCTCGATATTTGCTCCCCAGTGACCGCTTCACCCCTCATTATCTGCCCCAGAGAAGGCTTCACCCCTCGTTATTTGCCCCCCCAGTGACCTCTTCACCCCTCATTATCTGCTACTCTGTGATTCCACCCCTCATTGTGTGCCCCCCAGAGACGGCTTCACCCCTCGTCATTTCCACCCCAGTGACCTCTTCACCCCTCATTATTTGCCCCCAAGTGACCCAATTCACACCTCATTATCTGCCCCCCTGAGACGGCTTCACTCCTCATTATCTGCTACTCTGCGATTCCACCCCTCATTATCTGCCCCCCCAGAGAAGGCTTCGCCCCTTCAGAGCCTGCCCCTCTGTGACCTCACTCCTCACCATCTGCCCCTCTGCGACCTCACTCCTCACCATCTGCCCCTCTGTGACCTCACTCCTCATCATCTGCCCCTCTGTGACCTCACTCCTCATCATCTGCCCCTCTGTGACCTCACTCCTCATCATCTGCCCCTCTGTGACCTCACTCCTCATCATCTGCCCCTCTGTGACCTCACTCCTCACCATCTGCCCCTCTGTGACCTCACTCCTCACTATCTGCCCCTCTGTGACCTCACTCCTCATCATCTGCCCCACTGTGACCTCACTTCTCATGATCTGCCCCTCTGTGATCCCACTCCTCATCATCTGCCCCTCTGTGACCTCACTCCTCATCATCTGCCCCTCTGTGACCTCACTCCTCATCATCTGCCCCTCTGTGACCTCACTCCTCACCATCTGCCCCTCTGTGATCTCACTCCTCACCATCTGCCCCTCTGTGACCTCACTCCTCATCATCTGCCCCTCTGTGACCTCACTCCTCATCATCTGCCCCTCTGTGACCTCACTCCTCATCATCTGCCCCTCTGTGACCTCACTCCTCACCATCTGCCCCTCTGTGACCTCACTCCTCACTATCTGCCCCTCTGTGACCTCACTCCTCATCATCTGCCCCACTGTGACCTCACTTCTCATGATCTGCCCCTCTGTGATCCCACTCCTCATCATCTGCCCCTCTGTGACCTCACTCCTCATCATCGGCCCCTCTGTGACCTCACTCCTCATCATCTGCCCCTCTGTGACCTCACTCCTCATCATCTGCCCCTCTGTGACCTCACTCCTCACCATCTGCCCCTCTGTGACCTCACTCCTCATCATCTGCCCCTCTGTGACCTCACTCCTCATCATCTGCCCCTCTGTGACCTCACTCCTCATCATCTGCCCCTCTGTGACCTCACTCCTCACCATCTGCCCCTCTGTGACCTCACTCCTCACCATCTGCCCCTCTGTGACCTCACTCCTCATCATCTGCCCCACTGTGACCTCACTTCTCATGATCTGCCCCTCTGTGATCCCACTCCTCATCATCGGCCCCTCTGTGACCTCACTCCTCATCATCTGCCCCTCTGTGACCTCACTCCTCATCATCTGCCCCTCTGTGACCTCACTCCTCATCATCTGCCCCTCTGTGACCTCACTCCTCATCATCTGCCCCTCTGTGACCTCACTCCTCACCATCTGTCCCTCTGTGACCTCACTCCTCACCATCTGTCCCTCTGTGACCTCACTCCTCACCATCTGCCCCTCTGTGACCTCACTCCTCATCATCTGCCCCTCTCTGATCTCACTCCTCACCATCTGCCCCTCTGTGACCTCACTCCTCATCATCTGCCCCTCTGTGACCTCACTCCTCATCATCTGCCCCTCTGTGACCTCACTCCTCACCATCTGCCCCTCTGTGATCTTACTCCTCACCATCTGCCCCTCTGTGACCTCACTCCTCATCATCTGCCCCTCTGTGACCTCACTCCTCATCATCTGCCCCTCTGTGACCTCACTCCTCACCATCTGCCCCTCTGTGACCTCACTCCTCACCATCTGCCCCTCTGTGACCTCACTCCTCACCATCTGCCCCTCTGTGACCTCACTCCTCATCATCTGCCCCACTGTGACCTCACTTCTCATGATATGCCCCTCTGTGATCCCACTCCTCATCATCTGCCCCTCTGTGACCTCAGTCCTCATCATCTGCCCCTCTGTGACCTCACTCCTCATCATCTGCCCCTCTGTGACCTCACTCCTCACCATCTGCCCCTCTGTGACCTCACTCCTCATCATCTGCCCCTCTGTGACCTCACTCCTCATCATCTGCCCCTCTGTGACCTCACTCCTCACCATCTGCCCCTCTGTGACCTCACTCCTCACCATCTGCCCCTCTGTGACCTCACTCCTCATCATCAGCCCCACTGTGACCTCACTTCTCATGATCTGCCCCTCTGTGATCCCACTCCTCATCATCGGCCCCTCTGTGACCTCACTCCTCATCATCTGCCCCTCTGTGACCTCACTCCCCACCATCTGCCCCTCTGTGACCTCACTCCTCATCATCTGCCCCTCTGTGACCTCACTCCTCATCATCTGCCCCTCTGTGACCTCACTCCTCACCATCTGCCCCTCTGTGATCTCACTCCTCATCATCTGCCCCTCTGTGACCTCACTCCTCACCATCTGCCCCTCTGTGACCTCACTCCTCATCATCTGCCCCTCTGTGACCTCACTCCTCATCATCTGCCCCTCTGTGATCTCACTCCTCACCATCTGCCCCTCTGTGACCTCACTCATCATCATCTGCCCCTCTGTGACCTCACTCCTCATCATCTGCCCCTCTGTGACCTCACTCCTCACCATCTGCCCCTCTGTGACCTCACTCCTCATCATCTGCCCCTCTGTGACCTCACTCCTCATCATCTGCCCCTCTGTGACCTCACTCCTCACCATCTGCCCCTCTGTGACCTCACTCCTCATCATCTGCCCCTCTGTGACCTAACTCCTGATCATCTGCCCCTCTGTGACCTCACTCCTCATCATCTGCCCCTCTGTGATCTCACTCCTCACCATCTGCCCCTCTGTGACCTCACTCCTCACCATCTGCCCCTCTGTGACCTCACTCCTCATCATCTGCCCCTCTGTGACCTCACTCCTCATCATCTGCCCCTCTGTGACCTCACTCCTCACCATCTGCCCCTCTGTGATCTCACTCCTCATCATCTGCCCCTCTGTGACCTCACTCCTCACCATCTGCCCCTCTGTGACCTCACTCCTTATCATCTGCCCCTCTGTGACCTCACTCCTCATCATCTGCCCCTCTGTGACCTCACTCCTCATCATCTGCCCCTCTGTGACCTCACTCCTCATCATCTGCCCCTCTGTGATCTCACTCCTCACCATCTGCCCCTCTGTGACCTCACTCATCATCATCTGTCCCTCTGTGACCTCACTCCTCATCATCTGCCCCTCTGTGACCTCACTCCTCATCATCTGCCCCTCTGTGATCTTACTCCTCACCATCTGCCCCTCTGTGACCTCACTCCTCATCATCTGCCCCTCTGTGACCTCACTCCTCATCATCTGCCCCTCTGTGACCTCACTCCTCATCATCTGCCCCTCTGTGACCTCACTCCTCATCATCTGCCCCTCTGTGATCTCACTCCTCACCATCTGCCCCTCTGTGACCTCACTCCTCATCATCTGCCCCTCTGTGACCTTACTCCTCATCATCTGCCCCTCTGTGACCTCACTCCTCACCATCTGCCCCTCTGTGACCTCACTCCTCATCATCTGCCCCTCTGTGACCTCACTCCTCATCATCTGCCCCTCTGTGACCTCACTCCTCACCATCTGCCCCTCTGTGACCTCACTCCTCATCATCTGCCCCTCTGTGACCTCACTCCTCATCATCTGCCCCTCTGTGATCTCACTCCTCACCATCTGCCCCTCTGTGACCTCACTCCTCATCATCTGCCCCTCTGTGATCTCACTCCTCACCATCTGCCCCTCTGTGACCTCACTCATCATCATCTGCCCCTCTGTGACCTCACTCCTCATCATCTGCCCCTCTGTGACCTCACTCCTCATCATCTTCCCCCTGTGACCTCACTCCTCATCATCTGCCCCTCTGTGATCTCACTCCTCATCATCGGCCCCTCTGTTATCTCACTCCTCACCATCTGCCCCTCTGTGACCTCACTCCTCATCATCTGCCCCTCTGTGATCTCACTCCTCATCATCTGCCCCCTGTGACCTCACTCCTCATCATCGGCCCCTCTGTGATTCCACTCCTCATCATCGGCCCCTGTGTGATCCCACTCCTCACCATCTGCCCCTCTGTGACCTCACTCCTCATCATCTGCCCCTCTGTGACCTCACTCCTCATCATCTGCCCCCTGTGACCTCACTCCTCATCATCTGCCCCTCTGTGACCTCACTCCTCATCATCTGCCCCCTGTGACCTCACTCCTCATCATCTGCTCCTCTGTGATCCCACTCCTCATCATCTGCCCCTCTGTGACCTCACTCCTCATCATCTGCCCCCTGTGACCTCACTCCTCACCATCTGCCCCTCTGTGACCTCACTCCTCATCATCTGCCCCTCTGTGACCTCACTCCTCATCATCTGCCCCTCTCTGATCTCACTCCTCATCATCTGCCCCTCTCTGATCTCACTCCTCATCATCTGCCCCTCTCTGATCTCACTCCTCACCATCTTACCCTCTGTGATCCCACGCCTCATCATCGGCCCCTCTGTGATCTCAGTCCTCACCATCTGCCCCTCTGTGACCTCACTCCTCATCATCTGCCCCTCTGTGACCTCACTCCTCATCATCTGCCCCTCTGTGACCTCACTCCTCATCATCTGCCCCTCTGTGACCTCACTCCTCATCATCTGACCCTCTGTAACCTCACTCCTCATCTTCTGCCCCTCTGTGACCTCACTCCTCATCATCTGCCCCTCTGTGACCTCACTCCTCATCATCTGCCCCTCTGTGACCTCACTCCTCATCATCTGACCCTCTGTGACCTCACTCCTCATCATCTGCCCCTCTGTGACCTCACTTCTCATCATCTGCCCCTCTGTGACCTCACTCCTCATCATCTGCCCCTCTGTGACCTCACTCCTCATCATCTGCCCCTCTGTGACCTCACTCCTCATCATCTGCCCCCTGTGACCTCACTCCTCATCATCTGCCCCTCTGTGATCCCACTCCTCATCATCGGCCCCTCTGTGATCTCACTTCTCACCATCTGCCCCTCTGTGACCTCACTCCTCACCATCTGCCCCTCTGTGACCTCACTCCTCATCATCTGCCTCTTTGTGACCTCACTCCTCACCATCTGCCCCTCTGTGACCTCACTCCTCATCATCTGCCCCTCTGTGACCTCACTCCTCATCATCTGCCCCCTGTGACCTCACTCCTCATCATCTGCCCCTCTGTGATCCCACTCCTCATCATCGGCCCCTCTGTGATCCCACTCCTCACCATCTGCCCCTCTGTGACCTCACTCCTCATCATCTGCCCCTCTGTGACCTCACTTCTCATCATCTCCCCCTCTGTGATCTCACTCCTCACCATCTGCCCCTCTGTGACCTCACTCCTCATCATCTGCCCCTCTGTGACCTCACTCCTCATCATCTGCCCCTCTGTGACCTCACTCCTCATCATCTGACCCTCTGTGACCTCACTCCTCATCATCTGACTCTCTGTGACCTCACTCCTCATCATCTGACCCTCTGTGACCTCACTCCTCATCTTCTGCCCCTCTGTGACTTCACTCCTCATCATCTGCCCCTCTGTGATCTCACTTCTCATCATCTGCCCCTCTGTGACCTCACTCCTCATCATCTGCCCCTCTGTGATCTCACTCCTCACCATCATCCCCGTCCATCCTCTTCATCCCCGTCCATCCTCTTCATCCTCCGTCCATCCTTTTCATCCCTCGTCCATCCTCTTCATCCCGCCGTCCATCCTCTTCATCCCCCGTCCATCCTCTTCATCCCCGTCCATCCTCTTCATCCCTACGTCCATCCTTTTCATCCCTCGTCCATCCCTTTCATCCACCGTCCATCCTCTTCATCCCGCCGTCCATCCTCTTCATCCCCCGTGGTGTCTAATGTGATAGAGCTGGACCAATAGAAGTGAGGCTCGATGGATTTACAATGGAGTGAGTCATGACTCCCCCAAACAGTGAGGTGGTGAAGGTGAGATAATTGTGAGATAAGTAGATATGATGTAGGGCGATAACACATGAGATAAAAGCCTAGAGAGAGATTATAGATAATGGTGGAGATATGAGATCATAACCTAGAGGGCTATGAGATAAGGATAGACAGAGAAATCTGAGATATATAATATGGGGAGGGATATTATGTCCTCTTGGGATTCCCGGCTTTTTGCTCTATATGTTCCTGGTTGGGGGACATGACAGCCGGGATTTTGTCTTGCATCAGATAAATACCATCAAAGACATTTTCACAGGCTGTGGTCTCCTCCTCCAACGTTTCCTCCATGACATCTAGAAAACCTCTGAGGTGCCCACCATAAAGTACCCCAGTGAAGATCACGGGGTTGGCAGAGGACCTCTTCATACTTCAAATCGCTGTTCGTTCCTCCATCACTTTCTGTATGAAATTTCTTCCACCATCCACCTGGAGTATGTTGGTGTGACTCCATGCATGCGCTGTGCCCTGGTCAGTTCTTGGTTTTCCTTATGTTGGGATATTTGGAAATAGCTCCCGTCTCATGTTTTACACAAAGGAATGGTCTCTTGATATGGATGGTGTAGCCCAGTATTACCAGAACATGCTGACCACCCCCCCAGCCCCCGGGGAAGATTCTCCAACTGGCCCTACCAGGTCCATGCCAACTTCTTCAAATGGTACTTCAATGGTTGGTAAAGCTCCTCCAGGGATGCAATAATTGGGCGTCGCTTCAGGATATAGACTCGAGGGGTGTTCTCTTTTCAGTGCCCTTATTTCCTAGGTGTCCATCTATTGCGTGGTCCAACACCATCCCCCGGTAAGGATTAGGGGTGACCAATCCTTATCGGGGGATGGTATTGTTGTGGAGATTTTTATTAATGTATGTTGTCAGATGTCCCCCAGTGTCAGTTTTGCTGTAATGCGCTCATATGAGGGAATTCGCACATACAGACATTGGTGGAAGACCATTGGCTGTGGAAACCTTCTCGTGGACACGGCAGATCTGTTTGCTCTTTTAGGGATGATCGTTTATGCCTCACCAAGAGACTGGCCACCTCATGGTGATTGCATTAATACTCCTAGCAAACGGATCTGCGTACATGGGAACCATAGTATAACCATACAAAATGATGGCCCACTGAGCCATGATAGAGTACGGCTCACGTCATTGGTAGAGGTGGGAATGTGCACACCATCGTATTCAGAGCTCTGTAAGTAGTGTTCAAATTGTGAGACACTTGTGTCGCATTGGCTCTGCACATGACCATCTGCACACGTCACTACTGTATTTCTATTTGAATATATACATGTGTGTGATCGGTTCTTTTGAAAGAATACAAGTGTCTGATTGGCTGATTCTGAAGTCACCACCTTCTTTGTTATTCATGTTTACAGTATAAATAAAAGCAGTAGAGCATTCTATGGAGGATTCTGCTGAGCTCAACGTGATCCCACCATCTGTCCGTGTTACTTGGAGATATAGAAGCGCGCTTTCCCGGCATTATACAACAGTCCTGTGATTGTGCTTATTAGCGCACAGAATTATTTGCTTATAAAAAGAGGCTTATAATTTCCACCACAGAATTGGACCATGTAATAGGTGGACACCTAGGGACTGAGGACACTGATAAGAGAACACCCCTCGAGGCCATATTCTGAAGGGACGCCCAATTATTGCAGCCCTGGGGGAGCTTTACCAGCCAGGGAATCCATCATGTATGGTGGGGACTGTCACGGAACGTCCCACACTCCGCTTGAGTGCTTCCGTCATATACCACTTCCTCCCAGTCTGTATACAGATATCCCAACCTCTCTGAGCACAAAACAAGGCGACACTTGCTTGTTGCTACCAAGAACTGACTTTATTCAGAACCAGAATTACAAGACTTTATATCCTGTTGGAACCTCCTCTAACAATACAACTGTAACTTAATTAACTTAATTAACATGAACTAATTATCTAATCCTTTATACAGCCTAGGTGACTGAGACATGACCTTTCGCCCAGACTTGTGGTCACCGAGCTTCACACAGTTATATCAACACAATAGCAGTCGTCCCGTCTCCTACATTGTATAGAGGACAATGTGATCAGCTCATTCAATTAACATACATCCTGGGAGATATTGTGGACAAATATTACTGTCCCATTTTAAGTAGTCCAAGATATATTTTCTCACTCACCCTGTGCCAGGATGGCAGCAAAGATCCGTGTACCTGGGAGACGGTACCATCGACATGTCGTCCCAGCAGCCAGATGAGGGAATGGAAAAGGAAGCAGCCGGCTCACCTCCCCAATGGCAGCTACACAATTTGGGAGTGGCCTGGACTGGCTCTTCTCCCTGGAATCCTTTCTGCCGCTGGAGAGAAGACAGGGTGTCTGGGCTCACTCTGTCATGCTGTTGGGGATCTGGGCCCACTGCCCAGCATCCCTGGGGTATACAGGTGGAGACTGAAGTCCCATCCACCTTCACAGGAAATCCATCCTCTGTTAGTTGAGGGCAGAGTCCAGCAGTCCTCGGCCCTGTTGCCAGCCCTTCTGCTGGAAACCCCACACCATCTGTTCCGGCTACCTGTTGGAGAGGGAGGCCGACTGCCCCACCTCCCTGGAACTCTGTAGTTGTTGCCGGTGCTGGGCACAGGTTGGTAGCACTCTGCCCTGTTGCCAGCACTTCTGCTGGGGACTCTGCATCCTCCGCTCCGGCTAACCGTTGGGGCAGGAGGCTGGCTTCCTCCACTCCCAAACTGTGTAGCTGCCATTGGGGAGGTGAGCCGGCTGCTTCCTTTTCCATTCCCTCATCTGGCTGCTGGGACGACATGTCGATGGTACTGTCTCCCAGGTACACGGATCTTTGCTGGGGAGGAAAGCCCGCTTCCTCCACCCTGGCCAACTGTTGGGGAGGGACAACACACACCTCCTCTCCCTTCTCCCCCTGTATCTGCTGCTGGGAAGTGATTGCCATCTTCTCACCCTGAGCCTCCACAATTGCTGCAGGTGTGGGGCAGAGGTCTTGGACCCTCTGTCCGGTTGCCAGCACTTCTGCTGGGGGTTTGCCAGGTGGTTCCTCCTCTACAGAAACGTCTATTAAATCCCCAGTCTCTGGAGTTGGTAAAAGTGTGGGACAGAGGTCTTGGACCCTCTGTTCAGTTACCAGATCTTCAGCTGGAGAAGTTTGTTTTAACTCCATAGATGCTGCTGGCAGAAAATCCCATGTCCCTGTCAGTGTTGTGGGAGAAAGGCCGACTACCTCTTCTCTCAAGAAGGCTGAAGCCACTGTTGGTGCTGGGCAGAACACAGTGAACTTTGGCCCTGATAGCAGCTCTTCTGCTGGAGGCTCATCAGGTTGTTCTTCCTCAGCAGAAAAGTCTATCAAATCCCATGTCTCTGCAACTGATGTCTGGGGATAGAGGTTCACCATCTCCTGTCCATGGAACCCAGAAGATGCTATCATTTCTGGACAGAGGTTAGCAGAGCTCTGCCCTGTTGTCAGCACTTCAGGTTTGGGGACGGCAATCTACGGATTTTCCACTGCCGATTCTCTGGCATGCTGCTGAACTTGTTCTAGCAGTTTCCTGTATGCCCTTTCCAGATGCTGTTCCTTCCTTAGCAAATGGTCCAGATCAGGTTTGAGCTCTGAGACCCCTGCAAGACCGAGCATAGACTCTCTATAGTCTCTCAGGTCCTCAAGGTCAGGTTCCCCTTCATCGCCAAACATAAAAAGATCTGTAAGGCTCTCCCACAGCAATCCAGGGCCTCCAAAGTCATATCCCTCCGGAGAGCATTCTGTTGTCTCCCCTAAATATCCCTCCTCTGCGTGCCATTGCAGAGCCCGATAACGATTGTCCAGCTCTATCTCCTGCTGGACCAGTCTGTCCAACTCAGTCACCCATTGCTCCTGGGGCTGCTCTCCCAGGAATGCCATCCGCAATGCCGTTGGTCACTGGCCCGTTGCTCTTGGGTTGGAAAGCACTTGCCCTGTTTTATACCAGCGAGACGGAGGGCTGCAATCCAGAGCTCCACCCGAATTTGCTGCCTAAGCTCCAGGTATTCATCCTCAGACACAGTCCTGGTGTATGTTGAAAGGATGATCTGCAGCAGCCCCGGGAACTCTGATGCCAGGTCCATATCTCCGCTGGGGTGACTGAAGTCTGCTATGCTGATCTTGGATCCAGTTGGAGGTTTGGATTTCCCAGACTGCAGGAAGCTTTCCCGCTGCTTGCCACCAATGTCACGGAACGTCCCACACTCCGCTTGAGTGCTTCCATCATATACCACTTCCTCCCAGTCTGTATACAGATATCAGATATTCCAACCTCTCTGAGCACAAAACAAGGCGACACTTGCTTGTTGCTACCAAGAACTCACTTTATTTAGAACCAGAATTACAAGACTTTATATGCCGTTGGAACCTCCTCTAACAATACAACTGTAACCTAATTAACATGAGCTAATTATCTAATCCTCTATACAGCCTAGGTGACTGAGACATGACCTTTCGCCCAGACTTGTGGTCACCGAGCTTCACACAGTTATATCAACACAAAAGCAGCTCCAATAGGAGTCGTCCCGTCTCCTACATTGTATAGAGGACAATGTCATCAGCTCATTCAATTAACATGATGAGTTCAGAATCAACCAAACCAATAATAGTCTCTACATACATCCTGGGAGATATTGTGGACAAATATTACTGTCCCATTTTAAGTAGTCCAAGATATATTTTCTCACTCACCCTGTGCCAGGATGGCACAGGGTGACTTAGACATAAGATGTATTCTGAGTTCCACGGGCCCTCCCGTCACAGGGACAACCCAGTATCAGGATGGGTGGGATCCCCATCTATCACTCTGATGTCTTCTCTGATCTCCAGGCCCTGTCCACCTTCATCATCAGACCCAGGCCTCACATTTTGTAGACTACCCCCATCTTTAGGGCTTTGCTCCACCTCCTCTTCACCTCCAGGTGGTGGTCATCTATGAACATCTAATGTCATCATCAGTCACACCAAGTCTCCCCTCCCCCATCACCGTCATAAGACTCAGGGCTGATTCCACCGGGTGACCATCTACCTTTCCCACGTCCTCCTCCAATGAGAACATACCCCTCCCCCATCTCCACCAAAACTGTCTAATATGAGGTCCATGTCTATCTAATCAGACCGGCCCTTCTACTACATGGATGAAGGAAATTGTATAATGTATGAGCAGCTTAAGTCTGGTACACCGAGGGACAACCGGTCCGTACAGGATAGAAATAAGAGGTTCTAATGACCGGTCCGTATAGGATAGAAATAAGAGGTTCTAATGACCAGTCGTACAGGATAGAAATGAGAGGTTCTAATGACCGGTCCATATAGGATAGAAATAAGAGGTTCTAATGACCAGTCGTACAGGATAGAAATAAGAGGTTCTAATGACCAGTCGGTACAGGATAGAAATGAGAGGTTCTAATGACCGGTCCGTATAGGATAGAAATGAGAGGTTCTAATGACCGGTCCGTATAGGATAGAAATGAGAGGTTCTAATGACCGGTCCGTATAGGATAGAAATGAGAGGTTCTAATGACCGGTCCGTATAGGATAGAAATGAGAGGTTCTAATGACCGGTCCGTATAGGATAGAAATGAGAGGTTCTAATGACTGGTCCGTATAGGATAGAAATGAGAGGTTCTAATGACCGGTCCGTATAGGATAGAAATGAGGTTCTAATGACCGGTCCATATAGGATAGAAATGAGAGGTTCTATTGACCAGTCAGTATAGGATAGAAATGAGAGGTTCTAATGACCGGTCCGTATATGATAGAAATAAGAGGTTCTAATGAACGGTTCGTATAGGATAGAAATGAGAGGTTCTAATGACCGGTCCGTATAGGATAGAAATGAGAGGTTCTAATGACCGGTCCGTATAGGAAAGAAATGAGAGGTTCTAATGACCGGTCCATATAGGATAAAAATGAGAGGTTCTAATGACCAGTCAGTATAGGATAGAAATAAGAGGTTCTAATGACCGGTCCGTATTGGATAGAAATAAGAGGTTCTAATGACCGGTCCGTATTGGATAGAAATAAGAGGTTCTAATGACCGGTCCGTATTGGATAGAAATAAGAGGTTCTAATGACCGGTCCATATAGGATAGAAATGAGAGGTTCTAATGACCGGTCCGTATAGGATAGAAATGAGGTTCTAATGACCGGTCCGTATATGATAGAAATAAGAGGTTCTAATGAACGGTTCGTATAGGATAGAAATGAGAGGTTCTAATGACCGGTCCGTATAGGATAGAAATGAGAGGTTCTAATGACCGGTCCATATAGGATAGAAATAAGAGGTTCTAATGACTGGTCCATATAGGATAGAAATGAGAGGTTCTAATGACCGGTCCGTATAGGATAGAAATGAGGTTCTAATGACCAGTCCATATAGGATAGAAATGAGAGGTTCTAATGACCAGTCAGTATAGGATAGAAATAAGAGGTTCTAATGACCGGTCCGTATAGGATAGAAATGAGAGGTTCTAATGACCAGTCAGTATAGGATAGAAATAAGAGGTTCTAATGACCGGTCCGTATAGGATAGAAATAAGAGGTTCTAATGACCGGTCCGTATAGGATAGAAATGAGAGGTTCTAATGACCGGTTCATATAGGATAGAAATGAGAGGTTCTAATGACCAGTCAGTATAGGATAGAAATAAGAGGTTCTAATGACCGGTCCGTATAGGATAGAAATAAGAGGTTCTAATGACCGGTCCGTATTGGATAGAAATAAGAGGTTCTAATGACCAGTCCATATAGGATAGAAATGAGAGGTTCTAATGACCGGTCCGTATAGGATAGAAATGAGAGGTTCTAATGACCGGTCCGTATAGAATAGAATTGAGAGGAGAGCGGTGGGCGGGTGACTCAGCAGATCTAATCGGGGGAGGAGATCCAATCAGAGTGAAGGGTGAGATCCAATCAGAGTGAAGGGTGAGATCCAATTAGAGTGGGGTGGGGAGGAGATCCAATCAGAGTGGGGGAGGAGATCCAATCAGAGTGAGGGGGGAGATCCAATCAGAGTGGGGAAGAGATCCAATAAGAGTGGGGAGGAGATCCAATCAGAGTGGGGTGGGGGGAGATCCAATTAGAGTGGGGTGGGGAGGAGATCCAATCAGAGTGAGGGGGGAGATCCAATCAGAGTGGGGAAGAGATCCAATAAGAGTGGGGAGGAGATCCAATCAGAGTGGGGTGGGGGGAGATCCAATCAGAGTGGGGTGGGGGGAGAGCCAATCAGAGTGGGGTGGGGGGGAGATCCAATCAGAGTGGGGTGGGGGGAGATCCAATCAGAGTGGGGTGGGGGGGAGATCCAATCAGAGTGGGGTGGGGGTAGAGCCAATCAGAGTGGGGTGGGGGGAGAGCCAATCAGAGTGGGGTGGGGGGGAGATCCAATCAGAGTGGGGTGGGGGGAGATCCAATCAGAGTGGGGTGGGGGGGAGATCCAATCAGAGCGGGGTGGGGGTAGAGCCAATCAGAGTGGGGTGGGGGGGAGATCCAATCAGAGTGGGGTGGGGGGGAAATCCAATCAGAGCGGGGTGGGGGGAGAGCCAATCAGAGTGGGGTGGGGGGGAGATCCAATCAGAGTGGGGTGGGGGGAGATCCAATCAGAGTGGGGTGGGGGGGAGATCCAATCAGAGTGGGGTGGGGGGAGATCCAATCAGAGTGGGGTGGGGGGAGATCCAATCAGAGTGGGGTGGGGGGAGAGCCAATCAGAGTGGGATGGGGGGAGATTCAATCAGAGTGGGGTGGGGGGAGATCCAATCAGAGTGGGGTGGGGGGAGATCCAATCAGAGTGGGGTGGGGGGAGATTCAATCAGAGTGGGGTGGGGGGAGATCCAATCAGATCGCTGATCTTGTGTCTTGTCTATTTTCAGGTCGCGGTCACTGGAGTTATACTGGTGAGTTTTCTTTTGGTTCTGATATTTATCTACCAATGAAGGTTCCACCTCGGCCCCGCCTACCATGGAGTCTCACTTCTTTTGCTGCATCCAACATAATAATAAATAATGGAATTGTCACAGATGTACAAATCACTTTCCTGTGAATCACCTGAGACAATTCTCCAATCGGATGCAGGCGCCGGCATCTTAAGTAAGGGAAAGCGTCTCCTACTGAGCATGCATGAGCCGCACTGTGCTTTGTGATTGGTCCAGCAGTCTTCTGGGACCTCTGATGTGGGGGGAGGGGAACTTCCAGCTCAAATCACTGCAGCACATCTGACCAGAAGTGGGGGGTGGGTACCTGTCAAAACCAGATCCCCCCTCCCCCCCCCCCCCCCCCCCCCCATAAAAGTGCCAAATGTGAAGATTGGAGGATTTTCTGATTATATAAATAACATGTTTATAAGAGATCACATGACCTTTGTCCTCAGTATAAAAAGGCTTAGAAAGCCGAGGGTGGAGACTGTAAGGGGTGGAGACTGTAAGGGGTGGAGACTGTAGGGGGTGGAGACTGTAGGGGGTGTCAGCAGTAGGCAATGAAACAGTAGCTCACTGATCTTCCTAGTGAATGGCTGTGCAGGGAGGTGTGTCAGCAGAAGCCTGACCAATAGAGGACATGCAGGCTGTGCAGGTGGGGAGGGGGGATGTCAGCAGGGCCATCTTTAATATTGACTGGACCCTGGGCAAACATTTACTTGCCTCCCCATGCAATTTCACTCTTCACATGCTCTGAGACATACAATAAATAACAGCTAGACTGAAAATCAGTTTAATGAATCGGATCAGACAGCAATTGTGATTGGTTGCCAGAGGTTACAGCAAATCATTACTGCTCACTGACTGGTTGCTAGAGGTTACAGCATATCATTACCGCTCACTGACTGGTTGCTAGAGGTTACTGCACATCATTACGGCTCACTGACTGGTTGCTAGAGGTTACTGCACATCATTACGGCTCACTGACTGGTTGCTAGAGGTTACTGCACATCATTACGGCTCACTGACTGGTTGCTAGAGGTTACTGCACATCATTACGGCTCACTGACTGGTTGCTAGAGGTTACTGCACATCATTACCGCTCACTGACTGGTTGCTAGAGGTTACTGCACATCATTACCGCTCACTGACTGGTTGCTAGAGGTTACTGCACATCATTACCGCTCACTGACTGGTTGCTAGAGGTTACTGCACATCATTACGGCTCATTGACTGGTTGCTAGAGGTTACTGCACATCATTACCGCTCACTGACTGGTTGCTAGAGGTTACTGCACATCATTACCGCTCACTGACTGGTTGCTAGAGGTTACTGCACATCATTAACGCTCACTGACTGGTTGCTAGAGGTTACTGCACATCATTAACGCTCACTGTGAAACAGAGCTGCACTGTTGGAGTGATAATATACTGTGAACAATATGTGGTGAATATGAATAGATGAATGATTAATGAGTTCATGTGCTATACTTGTGGACAATTAGTAAACAACGAAAAAGTGAAAAAAATAAGAATAATGACAAAATCCTCTGCAGAGTGATTCACAGTCCTCTGAAGAGTGATTTGCAATTTTCCAAAAAAGTACTAGATAATAAAGTGCTCCGTGAAGTAAACAAACAGATAAAGTGACTTCCTTTCTTCTGCGGAAACACCATATAAAGTGCAGTGTGCTTTTCTTCCCTGGTGACCCCCTTCCGTGCCCCCAAGGCCTTCTGTGACCCCGAGGCCTTCCGTGACCCCGAGGCCTTCTGTGCCCCCAAGGCCTTCTGTGACCCCGAGGCCTTCTGTGCCCCCGAGGCCTTCTGTGACCCTGAGGCCTTCTGTGCCCCCGAGGCCTTCTGTGACCCAAAGGACCTATACCTATTGTCACACCCTATTCATTTCACCCAATTATTCTTTTTCAGAGACAGTCACACTCCTATGGCACACCACTTTTTTCTTCTCCCCATCCATGGGGGCCCTTCCTTAGGAAGCATTATCTCCCTCTGGCGATCCATCTACGCCTGGGTTTGTCCACCTCAGCTCCCGGGACTGGTGTCTGCTCCCGGTCGACCTTCCGGCCCTTCATGCCTTCACCTAGTCTCATTGACATATCTGTAAGTAGTTGTGGTAAATTGAGGTCTTTTCCCCTCTCCTTTCCCTCTTTATAACAATGATCATACCATTATATTTTATTTTACATATTAATTATGTGTTTCAATATATATAGACATCCTTCTCATACTTGCTCCTGAAGAGTGGCAGTCGCCACGAAACGCGTAGAGCCAATAGATGCCTTTCTGCACATACTGTATTTTACCAATACTACCATATTTACCAACTGGATCGTACCAATGAATTATGATACATTTTTTATCAGGGAGACACGCTTTTATGAAAATGGCTTTCTATGATGTGCATGATATTAACCTACTATGTTTTTACTATTGGTGTCACTATTATTGTTATACCAATCTATCTAATGTACTTGGTTCTACATAATGTTCTAAAATATGAACTGACCCTGTCATTTTTTTATTATGCTACTACTATTATTATTGTTATTATTTATTATTTTCTAGACCAATAAACTATTGACTGCCAATTGTATCGTATGTTGTCATCCATGCCCATAGTGTTGTTACTACCCATTTTCATGTATATCGTGATTTCTCCAAGGGTGCATTCTTCATATAAAGTCCCACCTTCCTTTCTCTTTTCTAAATTAACAGGGATGGAGGCGCCTGGCGGTGGTAGCCTTGCGTTCTCATATAAAGTCCCAACCGGTTGCTCCTTGCTTTGCATATTCTGTGCCCCCTCGTCCGTGCCCCCAAAGCCTTCTGTGACCCCGAGGCCTTCCGTGCCCCCGAGGCCTTCCGTGCCCCCGAGGCCTTCTGTGACCCAGAGGACTTCTGTGCCCCCGAGGCCTTCCATGCCCCCGAGGCCTTCCGTGCCCCCGAGGCCTTCCATGCCCCCGAGGCCTTCTGTGACCCCGAGGCCTTCTGTGACCCCGAGGACTTCTGTGCACCCGAGGCCTTCTTTGACTCCTCTTCCGTACCCCCAGCCTTCTGTGACCCCGAGGACTTCTGTGCCCCCGAAGACTTCTGTGACCCCGAGGACTTCCGTGCTGCACTGTGATGATGGAGGCCTCTTACCTCCAGGCTGGGGGATAACAATGTGTGTTCTGATCACAGATGGTTTTCACTTTTTCGTTGTTTACTAATTGTCCACAAGTATAGAACATGAACTCATTGTTCATTCTTCTATATATGGTATATGTGTGGCACATATTAATCTATTATTGTACATTGTCCATGTGGAGATATTATTCACAATATATTATCAGCTCCATATTTCATTGTTATTCTCCTTGTGGTTGTGGTGAGACCTCTCAGCACTTTGCAGCAGTTGTTTAGTTGTAGTTTTTCTCTTTGATACAGCGCAGGAATACTTACTTGATAATTACTGCTCGGTTTCTAGAGGTTACAGCACATGATTTCTGCTCACTGATTGGTTGCTAGAGGTTACAGCACATGATTTCTGCTCACTGATTGGTTGCTAGAGGTTACAGCACATCATCTCCTCACTACCTGCACACCATGGACTGGGGAGGTGAGGGGACCCATCAATAGACAGAAAACTCATAGGGATCCTAGAACTCCTGGGATCAGTGGCGGTGCTGGGGGGAGGGGAGGGTGTGATCAGTGGCAATGCTGATTTTTTTAACAACTACCAATATAAAGAGGAGTTTCAACACTGACCACCAATGTAACAAGGGTTTACACTGACCACTAATGTAATAAGGGTTTACACTGACCGCTAATGTAATAAGGGTTTACACTGACCACCAATGTAATAAGGGTTTACACTGACCACTAATGTAATGGGGGTTTACACTGACCACCAATGTAATAAGGGTTTACACTGACCACTAATGTAATAGGGGTTTACACTGACCACTAATGTAATAAGGGTTTACACTGACCGCTAATGTAATAAGGGTTTACACTGACCACCAATGTAATAAGGGTTTACACTGACCACTAATGTAATAAGGGTTTACACTGACCACCAATGTAATAAGGGTTTACACTGACCACTAATGTAATGGGGGTTTACACTGACCACCAATGTAATAAGGGTTTACACTGACCACTAATGTAATAGGGGTTTACACTGACCACTAATGTAATAAGGGTTTACACTGACCACTAATGTAATAAGGGTTTACACTGACCACCGATGTAATAAGGGTTTACACTGACCACCGATGTAATAAGGGTTTACACTGACAACCAATGTAATAGAAGCATTCACAGTAACCACCAATGTAAGGGGGACCTTCACACTGACCACCAATGGCCACTAGTGTGAATGAAAGGATTCTATACCAAGCCCCAATGTAATGAGAAGATTTACACTGACCACCAATGTAATGAGAAGATTTACACTGACCACCAATGTAATGAGAAGATTTACACTGACCACCAATGTAATGAGAAGATTTACACTGACCACCAATGTAAGGAGAGATTTACACTGACCACCAATGTAAGGAGGAATTTACGCTGACAACCAATGTAAGGAGATTTACACTGACCACCAATGTAAGGGGGATTTACACTGACCACCAATTTAAGGAGAGATTTACGCTGACCACCAGTGTAAGGGGGATTTACACTGACCACCAATGTAAGGGGGATTTACACTGCCCACCAGTGTAAGGAGAGATTTACACTGACCACCAATGTAAGGAGAGATTTACACTGACCACCAATGTAAGGAGAGATTTACACCGACCACCAATGTAAGGAGAGATTTACACTGATCACCAATGTAAGGAGAGATTTACACTGACCACCAATGTAAGGAGAAGATTTACACTGACCACCAATGTAAGGAGAGATTTACACTGATCACCAATGTAAGGAGAGATTTACACTGATCACCAATGTAAGGGGGATTTACACTGATCACCAATGTAAGGGGGATTTACACTGATCACCAATGTAAGGAGAGATTTACACTGACCACCAATGTAAAGAGGGATTTACACTGACCACCAATGTAAGGAGAGATTTACACTGACCACCAATGTAAGGAGAAGATTTACACTGACCACCAATGTAAGGAGAGATTTACACTGATCACCAATGTAAGGAGAGATTTACACTGATCACCAATGTAAGGGGGATTTACACTGATCACCAATGTAAGGAGAGATTTACACTGACCACCAATGTAAAGAGGGATTTACACTGACCACCAATGTAAGGGGGATTTACACTGACCACCAATGTAAGGGGGATTTACACTGACCACCAATGTAAGGAGAGATTTACACTGACCACCAATGTAAAGAGGGATTTACACTGACCACCAATGTAATGAGAAGATTTACACAGCCTACCAATGTAATGAGAAGTGACCAATCTGCTGTGAGACATGAAGGATGATGGGGGTGATGGGTCATACAGGGGGTAGAAGGGTTATGTCCGCTCCGGGGGACCAATCTGCTGTGAGACATGAAGGAAATGGATGACATAAGAAGAGGGGGGTAAATATTCCCCTGGCTGCCGGCCATTGATAAGACTCAGCAAAATATTTTTCCTACTATGACTACAATACTGACAATGAGCCGTCACCTGACACATCATGACAGGATCAGCGAGGGTTAATATTTCACCAGAATAAAATCAGAGACTGTTAATGAATAACTGAATATTACAATCCTCACTAACCGTACAATAACAGTACACACCTTTATATCTATAAACCGTGCCTCACCTGTACACACCTGTCTGTACACTATTCCCAGATATACCTCCACTGTATATATATCAATGTATCCATTCATTCCCAGCAGACAAGATGTCAAGTGAGGGGGTCTATATACCCTCACCTGTATAATATCTCACCTGTATATACATTCTTCCCTTGTCTGTATACTCTCACCTGTATAATATCTCACCTGTATATACATTCTTCCCTTGTCTATATACCCTCACCTGTATAATATCTCACCTGTATATACATTCTTCCCTTGTCTGTATACTCTCACCTGTATAATATCTCACCTGTATATACATTATATCCTTGTCTGTATACTCTCACCTGTATAATATCTCACCTGTATATACATTCTTCCCTTGTCTATATACCCTCACCTGTATAATATCTCACCTGTATATACATTCTTCCCTTGTCTGTATACCCTCACCTGTATAATATCTCACCTGTATATACATTCTTCCCTTGTCTGTATACCCTCACCTGTATAATATCTCACCTGTATATACATTCTTCCCTTGTCTGTATACTCTCACCTGTATAATATCTCACCTGTATATACATTATATCCTTGTCTGTATACTCTCACCTGTATAATATCTCACCTGTATATACATTCTTCCCTTGTCTGTATACCCTCACCTGTATAATATCTCACCTGTATATACATTCTTCCCTTGTCTGTATACTCTCACCTGTATAACATCTCACCTGTATATACATTCTATCCTTGTCTGTATACCCTCACCTGTATAATATCTCACCTGTATATATATTCTTCCCTTCTCTGTATACCCTCACCTGTATAATATCTCACCTGTATATACATTCTATCCTTGTCTGTATACCCTCACCTGTATAATATCTCACCTGTATATATATTCTTCCCTTATCTGTATACTTTCACCTGTATAATATCTCACCTGTATATACATTCTATCCTTGTCTGTATACCCTCACCTGTATAATATCTCACCTGTATATACATTCTTCCCTTATCTGTATACCCTCACCTGTATAACATCTCACCTGTATATACATTGTTCCCTTGTCTGTATACCCTCACCTGTATAATATCTCACCTGTATATACATTCTTCCCTTATCTGTATACTTTCACCTGTATAATATCTCACCTGTATAACATCTCACCTGTATATACATTCTTCCCTTGTCGGTACACCTTCACCTATATAATCTCTCATGTATATACATTCTTCCCTTATCTGTATACTTATACCTGTATAATATCTCACCTGTATATACATTTCTTCCTTGTCTGTATACTGTCATCTGTATAATATCTCACGTGTCTTGATTTGCTGAGGATGATTAGGATGATGGTGATAGAGAAGAATTATTGTAGGTAATCAATACTGATCAGTTCATGAAGTGCGTGTGTAAACCTTATTAGGATGAAGGTGGAATAGCTGTGCTGAGTATGTCTGACAGAGACCGATGCGGGGGTCACAGGGTGGAGAAGGACACTTTGAATATCTACATTGAAGAGACACAATTTGTGGATTATATTGGTGCACATGGTGGATGGTTGAGGTGGGCACAGGTGTATACAGAGTTATTTTATATTATAAAGGCATAAAAATACGAGATTTCACTTTATTTCTAGTAATTTGCAGTACAATGAATGATAAGGTGGGTCATGTGATCGGAGAATAATACGGGTGAGGGTCAGGTCATGTGATTGGAGAATAATACGGGTGAGGGTCAGGTCATGTGATTGGAGAATAATACGGGTGAGGGTCAGGTCATGTGATCGGAGAATAATACGGGTGAGGGTCATGTCATGTGATTGGAGAATAATACGGGTGAGGGTCAGGTCATGTGATCGGAGAATAATACGGGTGAGGGTCAGGTCATGTGATTGTAGAATAATACGGGTGAGGGTCATGTCATGTGATCGTAGAATAATACGGGTGAGGGTCAGGCCATGTGATTGGAGAATAATACGGGTGAGGGTCAGGCCATGTGATTGTAGAATAATACAGGTGAGGGTCAGGTCATGTGATCGTAGAATAATACGGGTGAGGGTCAGGTCATGTGATTGTAGAATAATACGGGTGAGGGTCATGTCATGTGATCGTAGAATAATACGGGTGAGGGTCAGGCCATGTGATTGGAGAATAATACGGGTGAGGGTCAGGCCATGTGATTGGAGAATAATACGGGTGAGGGTCATGTCATGTGATCGTAGAATAATACGGGTGAGGGTCAGGCCATGTGATTGGAGAATAATACGGGTGAGGGTCAGGCCATGTGATTGGAGAATAATACGGGTGAGGGTCAGGTCATGTGATCGGAGAATAATACGGGTGAGGGTCAGGCCATGTGATTGGAGAATAATACGGGTGAGGGTCATGTCATGTGATCGTAGAATAATACGGGTGAGGGTCAGGCCATGTGATTGGAGAATAATACGGGTGAGGGTCAGGTCATGTGATTGGAGAATAATACGGGTGAGGGTCAGGTCATGTGATTGTAGAATAATACGGGTGAGGGTCATGTCATGTGATCGGAGAATAATACGGGTGAGGGTCATGTCATGTGATCGGAGAATAATACGGGTGAGGGTCATGTCATGTGATCGGAGAATAATACGGGTGAGGGTCATGTCATGTGATCGGAGAATAATACGGGTGAGGGTCAGGTCATGTGATCGGAGAATAATACGGGTGAGGGTCAGGTCATGTGATCGGAGAATAATACGGGTGAGGGTCAGGTCATGTGATCGGAGAATAATACGGGTGAGGGTCAGGTCATGTGATCGGAGAATAATACGGGTGAGGGTCAGGTCATGTGATCGTAGAATAATACGGGTGAGGGTCAGGCCATGTGATCGGAGAATAATACGGGTGAGGGTCAGGTCATGTGATCGGAGAATAAT
The DNA here is from genome assembly GCF_042186555.1 of Aquarana catesbeiana. Lineage (NCBI taxonomy): Eukaryota > Metazoa > Chordata > Amphibia > Anura > Ranidae > Aquarana > Aquarana catesbeiana. The sequence goes on along the minus strand of NC_133324.1, from coordinate 991,223,558 downwards.
ACGGGTGAGGGTCAGGCCATGTGATTGGAGAATAATACGGGTGAGGGTCATGTCATGTGATCGTAGAATAATACGGGTGAGGGTCATGTCATGTGATCGTAGAATAATACGGGTGAGGGTCAGGTCATGTGATCGGAGAATAATACGGGTGAGGGTCAGGTCATGTGATCGGAGAATAATACGGGTGAGGGTCAGGTCATGTGATCGGAGAATAATACGGGTGAGGGTCATGTCATGTGATCGGAGAATAATACGGGTGAGGGTCAGGCCATGTGATCGGAGAATAATACGGGTGAGGGTCAGGTCATGTGATCGGAGAATAATACGGGTGAGGGTCATGTCATGTGATCGGAGAATAATACAGGTGAGGGTCAGGTCATGTGATCGGAGAATAATACGGGTGAGGGTCAGGCCATGTGATCAGAGAATAATACGGGTGAGGGTCAGGTCATGTGATCGGAGAATAATACGGGTGAGGGTCAGGTCATGTGATTGGAGAATAATACGGGTGAGGGTCATGTCATGTGATTGGAGAATAATACGGGTGAGGGTCAGGTCATGTGATCGGTGATGATACAGGTGAGGGTCATGTCATGTGATTGGAGAATAATACGGGTGAGGGTCAGGTCATGTGATCGGAGAATAATACGGGTGAGGGTCAGGCCATGTGATCGGAGAATAATACGGGTGAGGGTCAGGTCATGATGTGATCGGAGAATAATACGGGTGAGGGTCAGGTCATGTGATCGGAGAATAATACGGGTGAGGGTCAGGTCATGTGATCGGAGAATAATACGGGTGAGGGTCATGTCATGTGATTGGAGAATAATACGGGTGAGGGTCAGGCCATGTGATCAGAGAATAATACGGGTGAGGGTTAGGTCATGTGATTGGAGAATAATACGGGTGAGGGTCATGTCATGTGATCGGAGAATAATATGGGTGAGGGTCATGTCATGTGATTGGAGAATAATACGGGTGAGGGTCATGTCATGTGATCGGAGAATAATATGGGTGAGGGTCATGTCATGTGATTGGAGAATAATACGGGTGAGGGTCAGGTCATGTGATCGGAGAATAATATGGGTGAGGGTCAGGTCATGTGATTGGAGAATAATACGGGTGAGGGTCAGGTCATGTGATTGTAGAATAATACGGGTGAGGGTCAGGTCATGTGATCGGAGAATAATATGGGTGAGGGTTAGGTCATGTGATTGGAGAATAATACGGGTGAGGGTCAGGTCATGTGATCGGAGAATAATACGGGTGAGGGTCATGTCATGTGAACGGAGAATAATACGGGTGAGGGTCATGTCATGTGAACGGAGAATAATACGGGTGAGGGTCATGTCATGTGATTGGAGAATAATACGGGTGAGGGTCATGTCATGTGATTGGAGAATAATACGGGTGAGGGTCATGTCATGTGATTGGAGAATAATACGGGTGAGGGTCATGTCATGTGATTGGAGAATAATACGGGTGAGGGTCATGTCATGTGATTGGAGAATAATACGGGTGAGGGTCATGTCATGTGATCGGAGAATAATACGGGTGAGGGTCATGTCATGTGATTGGAGAATAATACGGGTGAGGGTCATGTCATGTGATTGGAGAATAATACGGGTGAGGGTCATGTCATGTGATTGGAGAATAATACGGGTGAGGGTCATGTCATGTGATCGGAGAATAATACGGGTGAGGGTCATGTCATATGATCGTAGAATAATACGGGTGAGGGTCATGTCATGTGATCGGAGAATAATACGGGTGAGGGTCAGGCCATGTGATCAGAGAATAATACGGGTGAGGGTCAGGTCATGTGATTGGAGAATAATACGGGTGAGGGTCAGGTCATGTGATCAGAGAATAATACGGGTGAGGGTCAGGTCATGTGATTGGAGAATAATACGGGTGAGGGTCAGGTCATGTGATCGGAGAATAATACGGGTGAGGGTCATGTCATGTGATCGGAGAATAATACGGGTGAGGGTCAGGTCATGTGATCGGAGAATAATACGGGTGAGGGTCAGGCCATGTGATCAGAGAATAATACGGGTGAGGGTCAGGTCATGTGATTGGAGAATAATACGGGTGAGGGTCAGGTCATGTGATCGGAGAATAATATGGGTGAGGGTCAGGTCATGTGATTGGAGAATAATACGGGTGAGGGTCAGGTCATGTGATCAGAGAATAATATGGGTGAGGGTCATGTCATGTGATCAGAGAATAATACGGGTGAGGGTCAGGTCATGTGATCAGAGAATAATACGGGTGAGGGTCAGGTCATGTGATTGGAGAATAATACGGGTGAGGGTCATGTCATGTGATCGGAGAATAATACGGGTGAGGGTCAGGTCATGTGATCGGAGAATAATACGGGTGAGGGTCAGGTCATGTGATCGGAGAATAATACGGGTGAGGGTCATGTCATGTGATCGGAGAATAATACGGGTGAGGGTCAGGTCATGTGATCGGAGAATAATACGGGTGAGGGTCATGTCATGTGATCGGAGAATAATACGGGTGAGGGTCATGTCATGTGATCGGAGAATAATACGGGTGAGGGTCAGGCCATGTGATCAGAGAATAATACGGGTGAGGGTCATGTCATGTGATCGGAGATGATACAGGTGAGGGTCAGGTCATGTGATCGGAGAATAATACGGGTGAGGGTCATGTCATGTGATCGGAGAATAATACAGGTGAGGGTCATGTCATGTGATTGGAGAATAATACGGGTGAGGGTCAGGTCATGTGATCGGAGAATAATACAGGTGAGGGTCATGTCATGTGATCAGAGAATAATACGGGTGAGGGTCATGTCATGTGAACGGAGAATAATACAGGTGAGGGTCAGGTCATGTGATCGGAGAATAATACGGGTGAGGGTCAGGTCATGTGATTGGAGAATAATACGGGTGAGGGTCAGGTCATGTGATCGGAGAATAATACGGGTGAGGGTCATGTCATGTGATCAGAGAATAATACGGGTGAGGGTCAGGCCATGTGATCGGAGAATAATACAGGTGAGGGTCATGTCATGTGATCGGAGAATAATACAGGTGAGGGTCATGTCATGTGATCAGAGAATAATACGGGTGAGGGTCATGTCATGTGATCAGAGAATAATACGGGTGAGGGTCATGTCATGTGATCAGAGAATAATACGGGTGAGGGTCATGTCATGTGATCAGAATATAATACGGGTGAGGGTCATGTCATGTGATGTCATGTGAATAATACAGGTGAAGGTCAGGTCATGTGATCAGAGAATAATACGGGTGAGGGTCAGGTCATGTGATCAGAGAATAATACGGGTGAGGGTCATGTCATGTGATCAGAGAATAATACGGGTGAGGGTCAGGTCATGTGATCGGAGAATAATACGGGTGAGGGTCAGGTCATGTGATCGGAGAATAATACGGGTGAGGGTCAGGTCATGTGATCGGAGATGATACAGGTGAGGGTCATGTCATGTGATCAGAGAATAATACGGGTGAGGGTCATGTCATGTGATCGGAGAATAATACGGGTGAGGGTCAGGTCATGTGATCGGAGATGATACAGGTGAGGGTCATGTCATGTGATCAGAGAATAATACGGGTGAGGGTCAGGTCATGTGATCGTAGAATAATACGGGTGATTGTCAGGTCATGTGAACGGAGAATAATACGGGTGAGGGTCATGTCATGTGATCGGAGAATAATACGGGTGAGGGTCAGGTCATGTGATCGGTGATGATACAGGTGAGGGTCATGTCATGTGATCAGAGAATAATACGGGTGAGGGTCAGGTCATGTGATCGTAGAATAATACGGGTGATTGTCAGGTCATGTGAACGGAGAATAATACGGGTGAGGGTCATGTCATGTGATCGGAGAATAATACGGGTGAGGGTCAGGTCATGTGATCGGTGATGATACAGGTGAGGGTCAGGTCATGTGATCAGAGAATAATACGGGTGAGGGTCAGGTCATGTGATCGGAGATGATACAGGTGAGGGTCATGTCATGTGGTCAGAGAATAATACGGGTGAGGGTCATGTCATGTGATCAGAGAATAATACGGGTGAGGGTCATGTCATGTGATCAGAGAATAATACGGGTGAGGGTCATGTCATGTGATGTCATGTGAATAATACAGGTGAAGGTCAGGTCATGTGATGTCATGTGAATAATACAGGTGAGTCATGTGATGAGGGACAGAAGAGTGATGATCTCTTCTCTCTTGATGACAGATGTCACGGAGTGGGACAAGGCCTATCCTGCTTGTGGAGAGAAGGAGCAATCCCCCATTAATGTGGACACCCGGGACACCAGATTTGACCCAACGCTGAAGCCCATCGAAGTCTCTGGGTACGACGTATCACCTGAAGAGAGCCTGAAACTGAAGAACAATGGACACACAGGTGACACCAAACGCCACCTTAGGGGACTGTGTCATGTGACCAGATATTTATGAAATATACAGATTCTGGGGCAATTGGATCCAATCAGCTCTTCACTTTTTTGTCAGGGTGACCGAATTCCTGTGACCGGTCTTATAAAGAGGTGACACCACTACATGGAACAGATGCAGAACTCCTTTACTGGACCTGCCATATTATCCAGGCCTCTCCTCTCTCCATATTGTGTCCCATTATTGAGGTCTCTTCCCTCCATATTGTGTCCCATTATTGAGGTCTCTTCCCTCCATATTGTGTCCCATTATTGAGGTCTCTTCCCTCCATATTGTGTCCCATTATTGAGGTCTCTTCTCTCCATATTGTGTCCCATTATTAAGGTCTCTTCTCTCCATATTGTGTCCCATTATTGAGGTCTCTTCCCTCCATATTGTGTCCCATTATTGAGGTCTCTTCTCTCCATATGTTTCCCATTATTGAGGTCTCTTCTCTCCATATTGTGTCCCATTATTAAGGTCTCTTCCCTCCATATTGTGTCCCATTATTGAGGTCTCTTCTCTCCATATGTTTCCCATTATTGAGGTCTCTTCCCTCCATATTGTGTCCTGTTATTGAGGTCTCTTCCCTCTATATTGTGTCCCATTATTGAGGTCTCTTCCCTCCATATTGTGTCCCATTATTGAGGTCTCTTCTCTCCATATTGTGTCCCATTATTGAGGTCTCTTCTCTCCATATGTTTCCCATTATTGAGGTCTCTTCCCTCCATATTGTGTCCTGTTATTGAGGTCTCTTCCCTCTGTATTGTGTCCTGTTATTGAGGTCTCTTCCCTCCATATTGTGTCCCATTATTGAGGTCTCTTCCCTCCATATTGTGTCCCATTATTGAGGTCTCTTCCCTCCATATTGTGTCCCATTATTGAGGTCTCTTCTCTCCATATTGTGTCCCATTATTGAGGTCTCTTCCCTCCATATTGTGTCCCATTATTGAGGTCTCTTCTCTCCATATGTTTCCCATTATTGAGGTCTCTTCCCTCCATATTGTGTCCTGTTATTGAGGTCTCTTCCCTCTGTATTGTGTCCTGTTATTGAGGTCTCTTCCCTCCATATTGTGTCCCATTATTGAGGTCTCTTCCCTCCATATTGTGTCCCATTATTGAGGTCTCTTCTCTCCATATTGTGTCCCATTATTGAGGTCTCTTCTCTCCATATTGTGTCCCATTATTGAGGTCTCTTCTCTCCATATTGTGTCCCATTATTGAGGTCTCTTCCCTCTGTATTGTGTCCCATTATTGAGGTCTCTTCTCTCCATATTGTGTCCCATTATTGAGGTCTCTTCTCTCCATATGTTTCCCATTATTGAGGTCTCTTCCCTCTATATTGTGTCCTGTTATTGAGGTCTCTTCCCTCTGTATTGTGTTCCATTATTGAGGTCTCTTCCCTCTGTATTGTGTCCCGTTATTGAGGTCTCTTCCTTCTGTATTGTGTCCTGTTATTAAGGTCTTTTCCCTCTGTATTGTGTTCCATTATTGAGGTCTCTTCTCTCCATATTGTGTCCCATTATTGAGGTCTCTTCTCTCCATATGTTTCCCATTATTGAGGTCTCTTCCCTCTATATTGTGTCCCGTTATTGAGGTCTCTTCCCTCTGTATTGTGTCCCGTCATTGAGGTCTCTTCCCTCTATATTGTGTCCCATTATTGAGGTCTCTTCCCTCTATATTGTGTCCCGTTATTGAGGTCTCTTTTCTCCACAGTGGTCCTGCAGCTTCCAGACTCTCTAGAGATAGTTGGAGGTCTCTTCCCTCTATATTGTGTCCCCTTATTGAGGTCTCTTCCCTCTGTATTGTGTCCTGTTATTGAGGTCTCTTCCCTCTGTATTGTGTCCTTTTATTGAGGTCTCTTCCCTCTATATTGTGTCCCCTTATTGAGGTCTCTTCCCTCTGTATTGTGTCCTGTTATTGAGGTCTCTTCCCTCTGTATTGTGGCCTGTTATTGAGGTCTCTTCCCTCTGTATTGTGTCCTGTTATTGAGGTCTCTTCCCTCTATATTGTGTCCCCTTATTGAGGTCTCTTCCCTCTGTATTGTGTCCTGTTATTGAGGTCTCTTCCCTCTGTATTGTGTCCTTTTATTGAGGTCTCTTCCCTCTGTATTGTGTCCTGTTATTGAGGTCTCTTCCCTCTATATTGTGTCCCCTTATTGAGGTCTCTTCCCTCTATATTGTGTCCCGTTATTGAGGTCTCTTTTCTCCACAGTGGTCCTGCAGCTTCCAGACTCTCTAGAGATAGTTGGAGGTCTCTTCCCTCTATATTGTGTCCCCTTATTGAGGTCTCTTCCCTCTGTATTGTGTCCTGTTATTGAGGTCTCTTCCCTCTGTATTGTGTCCCGTTATTGAGGTCTCTTCCCTCTGTATTGTGTCCTGTTATTGAGGTCTCTTCCCTCTGTATTGTGTCCTGTTATTGAGGTCTCTTCCCTCTGTATTGTGTCCTGTTATTGAGGTCTCTTCCCTCTGTATTGTGTCCCATTATTGAGGTCTCTTTTCTCCACAGTGGTCCTGCAGCTTCCAGACTCTCTAGAGATAGTTGGAGGTCTCACCAACACGTACCGGGCGGCTCAGCTTCACTTCCACTGGGGCTCACAAAGCAGCCCGGGCTCGGAACACACCGTCAATGGGCAGAAATTCCCAGGAGAGGTCAGTGAACAGAAATCTACTGACTGATTTTGCTGTATAGACATTCTGTTCCACTACATTAAACTGTCACCACTGCAGTACGACTAGCCTTGGCTGGTAGTGATTTTGGTCACTATTAGTACCACCGGCCCAGTGAGTGGAGACCATGCAATGTAATGGTGATCTGTGGTACCTGGCCATGGTGTGTGTGGTCTGAGGATGACCCTCCATGATAAGACAAGTTTTCAGTGATTGTATTAGAGACAGAACACCATAAACAGGCTGGGACCTTTTACTTGGACCAAGTGGTATTGGCACTGTGATTACACCTATTATAGAGCCAGGGCTGGGTAATGAGTATGGGGTAATCTGAGGGTTATGGGTTGGAGTGAGGGTTAGGAATCAGGTCCAGGGTTAGGGTGATGTCTAGGAATGCATGATGGTAAGTGGTAAAGGTGATGGTTTATGGTTAGAATAAGGTATAAGTTTAGGGTTGGAAGTAAGAATGATGGTTCGGGGTTCGAATGGCAGGACTTATGGTTACATGAGATAGAATGACGGTAACATATTACGGGTTTTGGAATTAGGGTCATAGTTAGGGTTTAGATGTTGAAGTGGAAGTGGGCCATCAGACCCATGGTGCTGCTCATTGATCAGCTATGATACCAGCCATTTGAAGGCTTGAAAGTTGAGTTGAGAACTGACATAACTGGGACTGTGACAGTTCTTACCGGAGGCATGCTTTGAATGTTTCATTCACTGGCCATGGACTAGAAGGCAGAATGTAAATGAACACTGCAGGAAGAACAGGATTTAAATCAGTGGGTTTAGTTTTGGTTTAAGGTCATGTTTAGGTTGGACTGACAGTTGCAGTGATGCGGAAGGGGTTTATGTGATGGGTATAGTGAGAGTTAGGGGTTAGTTCAAGGGGTAGGAGATAGGATGCAATTTAGTGTTAGGATAGGGTGAGGGCTAAGGACTAGGTTTAGAGCTGGGGTTAGGAGGTATGATGATGGATAGGTATGAGGGAATAGAAGATAGGATGAAGGCTAAAGATTAGGTTTAGGGTTAAGGGGTAAGGTTAGGATGTTGGGTAATGTTTAGGGATTAGGTTTAGATTTAGGGCTAGGGTTATGATATTGGATGATATATAGGCATTGGGGTTAGGAGATAGGATAAAGGTGAAGGATTAGGTGTAGGGTTAGGATACAGGTTGAAGGCTATGTATTGGGTTTAGGGTTAGGGAACAGGGCCAGGATACAGGATGGTCTGTAGGGATTAGGTTTAGGGCTATGGTTGGTATATATGATGGGAATTAAGCATTAGGGGTTAGGATATTGGATAATGGGTAGGCATTGGGGTTAGGAGATAGGATGAAGACTAGGCATTGGGGTTAGGAGATAGGATGAAGACTAGGCGTTGGGGTTAGGAGATAGGATGAAGACTAGGCATTGGGGTTAGGAGATAGGATGGTGGCTAGGCATGAGGGGTAGGCGATAGGATGAAGGTTAGGCATTGGGGTTAGGAGATAGGATGAAGACAAGGCATTGGGGTTAGGAGATAGGATGAAGGTTAGGCATTGGGTTAGGAGATAAGATGGTGGCTAGGCATGAGGGTTAGGCGATAGGATGAAGGTTAGGCATTGGGGTTAGGAGATAGGATGAAGACAAGGCATTGGGGTTAGGAGATATGATGAAGACTAGGCATTGGGGTTAGGAGATAGGTTGAAGACTAGGCATTTGGGTTAGGAGATAAGATGAAGACTAGGCATTGGGGTTAGGAGATATGATGAAGACTAGGCATTGGGGTTAGGAGATAGGATGGTGACTAGGCATGAGGGTTAGGCGATAGGATGAAGGTTAGGCATTTGGGTTAGGAGATAGGATGAAGGTGATTAGGGGTCGGGTTAAGATATAGGATGATCTGTAGAGATTAAGGATAGGGTTAGGAGATAGGATGGTGGCTAGGCATGAGGGTTAGGAGATAGGATGATGGGTAGATTTGGTTAGGAAGTTGGCTGATGTGTAAGGATTAGGTTTTGGGCTGTATATACAAAAATTAATTTATGCTTCTCTCAGATAAATGACAGCAGTCTCTTCCTTCAGATCCATGTGGTCCATTACTCCTCCAGTTTTCAGAGCCTGGATGAGGCGGTAACCCAGCCTGGAGGTCTTGCAGTCCTGGCAGCCTTCATACAGGTAGGTGGCCATAAAACTGAGGTTATCTCAGGATTATTTGCAGCTTTCTTTACAGGTTGTGTCTCTGCAGGCAGTTGTGGAGTTTATAGCCGTTGTAACATTGGGGGTGATTAGCTCGTGGTAGATGCGTTTTTCCAGAGAGTCCACAGCAGTCAGTTATCAGGTTTGAGGGTGTGGCAGCCCATTTTTATTAAAAAGAACAAAATGTGCCTCTTGTGGAAAGTTCCCATCTGTAATACCCTGCAGTGCACAGATTAGCCATAATGTGCTTGTAGGCAAGAGCAGTCTACTTTCTCCACTGCAGGTGGCGTTCTCCACAGCAGCACCGCAGTTCCTCCTATGGTTTATGGGTCACCGGGGAAGCAAGCAATTGGATGTTGACACCCAATGTGACTCCAGCAGCCAATTTGGGTCAGTCAGAGCTTACTGAAGGCCCTGGTTCGAAGGCTTGGTGCACTTTTGGCAAATTGGTAGAGTAGAGACAGAAAATCATGGGCCATGTTTTAATAGAAGGTATGTTTTAATCTTTAGTATATGTCAGCTCAACCACATCTTCCACCGTTAAATGAAATTGGGATCTGCTTGCTGTCTCTGCGTGTGTGTCTTTGGTATGTGGCCTTCTCTATCTGTTGCCCTGTGTGCATAACCATGACGTTGTTATTGTTGCTCTGGACTGTCTTACCTAAGTTTTATGTGTTGATCTTCTCTTGGCCTCTTGCTATTCTGACTTTAGAAGCAAAAAGTCCACTTTGATTGTTAGGCATTCTTATAGTCACTTATGATTAATTAACAAACTTCAACCCCACCCTTATAACAGTATATATTTGAGCATCCTTAAGGGGTGAGCACATTGCTCGGGGGAGCACATTGCAGGGGCTTCTATCTCTAAGTGATTCTTTCTACAAGTGATATGCACTTCATTCTCTGCACTTCAGCGATTGAACGAAGCAAACAAATACAGCAATCTGCACTGGAAAGCAGCTAACAGACTGCAGGTGACCCGTCTCTTTATTCATCTCTCCTTCCACTCTATAACATGCACTCTCTACCACTGCTTCTGACACTCCTCTCCTCAAACTCTCTTACCTTCACCCCCCCTCTCCACCCGCCTGCTTATACATATCACCCTGCCTTCTGTCTTCCCCCTACTACTGCTCCTACCAACTCTCGCTCATTCTACATCCATACACTGATAAAACCTCCAGTACTCTGAGACATGCCCCTTCACATAAATCACAGTCCCACATTACCTCCCTCACCCTCCTGCTTCTCCTAATCTCTGGTGACATATCCCCAAACCCTGGGCCACCATCATCTGTCTTTGCCCATTGCTCCCATCCCCCTACACCCTCTGGTAGAAGCCGCAACCCACAGAACTTGGTCTCTATTCCTCTTTCCAATACCAGCCCCCCCTTTTCCTGTGCCCTGTGGAACGCACGCTCTGTCTGCAACAAACTCACCGCCCTTCACAACCTCTTCATCACAAATTCCTTTAACCTACTTGCCATTACTGAAACCTGGCTTCATGAATCGGATACTATTTCTCCTGCTTCCCTCTCCCATGGGGGCCTTCTCTGGACACACTCCCTCAGACCAAGTGGACGGAAGGGAGGTGGAGTGGGAATCCTTCTAGCCCCATGCAGCACCTATCAGGTATCTCACCCACCTCCCTCTCTGACACTCTCCTCTTTTGAGGCACATTGCATTCATCTATTCTCTCCCATTTCTCTAAGAATTGCTGTCATCTAGCGGCCCCCTGGACCGGTATCAGCCTTCCTCGATGACTTCTCTGCCTGGTTACCCTACTTTCTCTCTTCTGAAATCCCCACAATTATTCTTGGGGACTTCAACATCCCTGTCAACACTAACACTACTATTACTTCTAAACTTCTCAGTCTAACCTCATCGCTTGACCTGAAGCAATGGATACAGGCTCCTACCCACTCCAACGGCAACACCCTTGACCATGTCTTCTCCTATCTGTGCACTCCGTGCAACCTTTCCAACAATCCACTCCCACTCTCTGATCACCACCTTATTAGTTTTGCTCTCTCCTTGTCTTCCACCTCTTCTCCCTCCAACTGCCTAACAGTTACAAGTAGAAACCTTCGCCACCTCAACCCTTCTCCTCTCTACTCAGCTACTGATCACCTCTATGACAAAATCTCACCTCTGTCCTGCCCCAACCTAGTCACTATCATCTACAACAGCCCACTGTCTTCCTCCCTAGACAAGCTGGCCCCCCTCACTACACGCAGAATTAGGCCCCGACTGCTACAACCCTGGCAAACAGATGACCCCAGAAGTCTCAGAAAACGTAGCCGCGCTCTTGAGCGCCTGTGGCATAAGACTAAGACCCAGGAAGTCTTCACACAATATAAATCTGCCCTCCTAAAATATTACTCCTGCCTTCACACTGCCAAACAGACCTACTTTATCACACTCATTAACACCTTCTCATCCAGTCCACGTCAACTCTTCTCTACCTTCAACACTCTACTCTGTCCTCCACTGCCTCCACCCACCAACTCACTCACTGCCCAGGAGATCGCCCTTCATTTCAAAACTAAGATTGATACAATTCATGAGGAGATCACCAATGCGCAAAAACCTCCCCCGTGCAACACCCCATGTCCACTGATACAATCATTACTTCCCTCATTAAACCCTGCTACTATTACTGAGGTTGCTAAACTTTTATCTAGCACTCATCTAACCACTTGCCCTCTGGATCCTGTTCCCTCGCAAATGCTATGCTCACCCTCTGACTCGATTCTACACTCTCTAACTCACATTTTCAACCTCTCCCTCTCCTGTGGCATCTTCCCAAACTCTCTAAAACATGCGCTAGTCACCCCCATACTAAAAAAGCCCTCACTGGATCCCACCAATCTCAACAACTTACGTCCCATCTCCTTACTCTCCTTCTCCTCCAAACTTCTTGAAAGACTGGTCTACATCCGACTAAGCGACCATCTGACCATGAATAAACTTCTTGATCCCCTTCAGTCCGGTTTTCGCCCTCAACACTCCACGGAAACTGCTCTCCTTAAACTCTCAAATGACCTACTAATGGCTAAATCCAATGGACACTATTCTGTACTACTTCTCCTGGATCTCTCTGCTGCCTTTGACACAGTGGACCACCCCCTCCTCCTCAAAAAACTCCACTCCTTTGGTCTCCGTGACTGTACTCTTCGCTGGTTCTCATCCTACCTATCCCACCGCTCCTTCAGTGTCACTTACAACTCTACTTCCTCCTCTCCTCTTCCTTTCTTCGTTGGGGTCCCCCAAGGTTCTGTTCTCGGACCTCTCCTTTTCTCAATCTACACCACCTCCTTGGGTCAGTTGATTGCCTCCCACGGCTTTAAATATCATCTCTACGCTGATGACACCCAAATCTATCTCTCCACCCCCCAGCTCTCTCCATCTGTCTCCTCACGCATTACCAACTTATTAGCAGACATATCAGCCTGGATGTCACATCACTTCCTCAAACTCAACCTATCCAAAACCGAGCTCATGATATTTCCTCCCTCAGGTGCCACTTCCCCTAATTTCTCTGTCAATATCAACGGCTCAACTATCAACCCATCTCCCCACGCCAAGGTCCTAGGTGTAATCCTGGACTCTGAACTATCCTTTCGACCCCACATCCTATCTCTATCCAAAACTTGCCGCCTCAATCTCCACAACATCTCCAAGATACGCCCCTTCCTAACCAATGTCACCACAAAGCTTCTAATCCACTCCCTGGTTATCTCTCGCCTCGACTACTGCAACTCCCTCCTCATTGGCTTACCTCTAAATAGGCTCTTCCCCACTTCAGTCCATCATAAACGCTGCTGCCAGACTCATCCACCTCACAAATCGCTCAGCGTCTGCTACACCCCTCTGCCAATCCCTCCATTGGCTGCCACTCAGTCACCAAATTAAATTCAAGATACTAACTATAACTTACAAAGCCATCCACAACCTGGCCCCTAGCTACATCTCTAACCTAGTCACAAAATACCAACCTAATCGTTCTCTTCGCTCCTCCCAAGACCTCCTGCTCTCAAACTCCCTTGTCACCTCATCCCATACTCACCTTCAGGACTTCTCCAGAGCCTCCCCCATCCTCTGGAATGCTCTACCCCAATCTGCCCGATTTTCTCCTACTTTATCCACTTTCAGACGATCCCTGAAAACTCATCTCTTCAGAGAAGCCTATCTGGCCCCCACCTAACAACTGTACATTTATCTCCTCAATCAGCACATCACCCACAGTTATTACCTCTTGTATCTCTTGACCTTCCCTCTTAGATTGTAAGCTCTAAGGAGCAGGGCCCTCTGATTCCTACTGTATCAAATTGTATTGTATTTGTACTGACAACCCTCAAGTTGTAAAGCGCTACGTAAACTGTTGGCGCTATATAAATCCTGTATAATAATAATAATAATAGAAGGGTCTTGATCTGCTGTTGTTCCTGTGGGATCTTCCTTGCAGCTGCAACAGTTACGTTGAACATCCCATCCACACTGGATGAGATATTGTTCAATCGTTTCATAAGCTCAAGCCCCCACCATGTACAAGCAGGAAACCATGCCCAGACCTGGTCGGGGTTGGTGAACAATTCCCTTCTAGTTGTCCCTGCCATTCTTACCTTCTCTTGCGCCATCAGATCCTCACGATCGGCCGCGACATAAGATGCCGGGACGAGTTTCACCCGGACACATGAACCTCTTGCATTAGGGGGAATTACCTTATAAGCTGTAGATCCACATTAATACCAAACTAAAGTTGTAGAACACCTGTAGGGGTACCTAGTTCCGATACCCAAACTGGCAAGAACCAGAGCTATTTTTATAACTATAACTAATTTTACACTCTAGAAATGTATCGTTAATTTCCATTGACAAGTCTCTGTTTGGAGTTTTTTTACTCGTTTTTTTCAAAATTCCTCATACCAATATGAACATGATATATAGCATGTACCACTGTCATTGCTGGGGTATTAAAGCTCGGTGGAGATTCAGAGTAGACCCAACAATTGGTCCTGTTGGCTTTCTTAGCTAGTTGGAGAATACACTTTAAACAATAAGTTGGGATGTTTTTCATCGTTACCCTTGCTGAAATATACTAAACTAAAAATATAAATAAACAAAGATACTCCTCATTCTTTGGTGTGGTTGGGCAGCTTCTTGCAGTGGCTGGCGTGAACCGAGTTGTCTCGTCCATCAAGCGAACGACCCAGTCACCTGGTTGGAAAGAATGTAAACTGGTTATTGTGTCAGGGTCCAGGATGGACTCGTGAACCCTGTGGTGGACCTTTTGAAGTTCATGTTACAGCGATTGCACCCACCCCATCAACTGAGAATGTAGGCGACAGCTGCTGAGGAAAGTACAACCCTGTTTTTGGTTGACCTCCAAACAAACCTCATATGGCGATAACCCAGACATGTGGGAACTCAATGAATCCTTTTTAACTTTTCACCGATTGTGGTCACTGAACCTGTGTGTGGCTTCCTCTGGGGTGTAATACCTGGAACCATTGACAAAAAAGGTTCATGGCATCTGGGATGGGAGCCTCCTTCACTGCTGGTTGTTGATTCAAATTCCATCAAAAAAAGACAGTCGTAGAACATGTCATCCTACTTGGTCACAAACTTGGTTAGAATTAGAAAGGTTAGTATTATTGGTTTGAAAATGGTCATTCTTAACTTTATCCCCCCGTTTTCTTCCTCATTACAAACCGGAGAAAGAGACTCTCTGAAACAGCCTATTATACTTTTACCCTCTTTTAGGGTCTTTTATGTGTGTGTACAGCTATCTACATACACCTTCAGAAACTCACTGGACCTGAAAAAGATACTTAAAACTCTATCCTTCATCTTTAACCTGCAAAGAAAGGCAGCCAATACAACATTCATGTACATTGGTAAATTGTCACTGACTTTCCTCAAAACTGACAATGAAACCCTCTGTAACTCTAATGCCCCGTACACACGGTCGGATTTTCCGATAGACAATGTCCGATCGGAGCGTGTTGTCGGAAATTCCGACCGTGTGTGGGCTCCATCGGACATTTTCCATCGGATTTTCCGACATACAAAGTTGGACAGCAGGAGATAAAAATTTTCCGACAACAAAATCCGATCGCGTCAATTCCGACCGTGTGTGGCCTGTTCCGACGCACAAAGTGCCACGCCTGCTCAGAAGAAATTCCGACACGGGACAGCTCGTTCTGGTAAACTTAGCATTCGCAATGGATACAGCACTTTCGTCACGCTGCAATGTAAAAAATGGTTTAATACAGCGCACTCTCTTCTTCTTTATAATGTGACAAGAATTAAGTCGTTTTGCTGCTCATATTCACACACACTTCTCACAAACTTATTTCGTTACTATTTATCGGGATTCCCTCAATATATTTTGATTTCTCACATCTGACAACATTATTTTATTTTTTTTTTGTTACTTTAATGTAGAATCTTTTTTTGTGTTTCTCTTTTTTAATTTTTTTTTGGTGATTTTGATTTGTACTCCCGAAAACGTTTGTGTGTTTTTTGTGACAAGTTACCACAACACCATTGATATGTTGTTCTATTTAATCTATAGGAGATTGTTTGTTGTTGTTGTCTCTTGTTAATTTCACATTGTACTTTAGAAATGTACCTGAATCGTCACCAACAAATGGTCCTTTTTGGATGAAAACACACACAGGAGAGTAGAATTTACCTAAAAAAAATTTTATTAAGGGCTCACAACTATAAACAAAGAGGGAGGCAACGCTGGAGAAACTGCAGAAATTGGCGAAGCCTTGGACCCCCAGGGCAGACATCAATTATTTAAAAGCAAAATTGGTGGCCTGAGGAGTCCTTATCTAAGGGAGGGCAGTCTGGTCCAGAAGTCCCAGAGATCCGGAAAGCAGCAGATGACATCTGTGTCCCCAGGCTGTGGTCATACGAGAGACTGCATCTTCTGTCAGACCAGACTGAACCCAGGGTCATTACTCTTTGGTCTTCCTTCCACGCTCAGGCTGTGGTCATACGAGAGACTGCATCTTCTGTCAGACCAGACTGAACCCAGGGTCATTACTCTTTGGTCTTCCTTCCACGCTTCCTTACAGGCTTTGGCTGTGGTGGTGGAGTTGTGGCAGCAGGAGGAGGAGGAGGAGGAGGAGGAGGATCGTCCATCTCAATGACATCCGTCTTGGGTGTCAGTTCCCCACTCTCCCCCTTACGTAGGACTTTATAAATCAGGTCCTCAGAGATCTTGCGTTGGCCCTCCTGCATGCCCTGCAATTTGGTGTCAGCCATGCAGGCAAAGGCCTCTTCAGGACTGGGGAAGGCTCTGAGGGATGCAGAAGCCTCCTGGATCAGCCTGTATGCTGAATCCTGCACAGGACTGGGAGTGGCCTTCCTGGCCCTTTTGTATGGAAGGCGGAGGGGAGGAACCTGAGACTCAGTCAGGCTGCGACTTGTCCCTGGCTTCTCTTGGCTGACACTTAGCCCCGCCTCCTCCTGGCTGCCACTAATCCCCGCCTCCTCCTGGCTGACACTAATAATCCCCGCCTCCTCCTGGCTGACACTAATCCCCGCCTCCTCCTGGCTGACACTAATAATCCCCGCCTCCTCCTGACTGCCACATTCCACAACCTCCTCCTGGCTGAGGTCTTCCTGTGTATGAAAAAGGGACATAGTTTTAGTATTTTTTACATCAATCACACACAATTTCACCTCCTGACTGCTGCAAATTGAATGTTAACAAATATAACAGACTATCCTTCTGAGCCCAGCATTTTGCATTCTTGTCCCAATTTTGGGTGCCCACTACTGTCTATTGATATGTAAAACACTTTTTTTAATCAGCAATTAATGATCAATAATAACATCTAGTAAACATCATTTATTTATTGCCCAGAAATCTGTAGAAGAATGCTATACCTGACTCCAGCTGGGCTCCTCCACTTCTTCCTGGCTGGAAGGCCCAGGTTGGACATCGGAAGCCTCAGCTGGTATGGAAGGAAGCGTGGAAGGAAGAGTAGAGAGGGATTCCCTGACTTCAGTGTGGTCTGACAGAAATCGCAGTCTCTCATAGTACCACAGCCTGGGGACATAAATGTCATCTGCTGCAGCTCCGGACCTCTGGGAATCTGTGACCTTCTTGCGCTCCATAAGATAAGTGCTCCTCAGGCCACCAATTTTAGCTTTTAAATAGGTGATGGTTGCTGTGGGGACCACCGGCTTCACCAACTCCAGCAGTTTCTCCAGCGCTGCCTGCCTCTTCTGTTTGTGATTATAGTGGGGGTGTCTCACCTGCCACAGAGTGAGCTCCCTGTACTTGTCTATGAACAGGGGCAGGAAATTGTGGTCGTTGAACCCATCCATTTTCTCTGCAAGACACAACACAAGACAAACCCTAATGTCAGGCCAAACTCCCCTAATCTTGTTACAATATAGGCTTCAGTTTCGAAGCAGTATAGGCCCAAGTTTAGATCCTACCTTCGTTAGCACGATCGGCGTCTCCGATGCTCCTTCCTCCGCTCACAGATCGTACGTAAGACGCGCGCGTTACGATTTATACACACTGCGCATGCGTATAACTCCGCCCACCCCTGACGTTCTTTCTATTCTATTCCCCGCCCCTTTTCGTTCGGCGCAGTGGAGGAAGAGCACATGGCGGATAGACAACAGGATAGTGCTAAGTACAGCAACGAGGAGGAGGAGGAGGAAAGGCTGGAGCCTGAAACGTCCCGATCCAGAAGGAGATTAAAGGACTCAAATATGTCCTTTGGGGAGATGTTGGAGATGGTGGACATCCTGAAGAAGGCCGACTATGATGGAAAGTATGGGCCTTACCCCAACCCCAATGTCCGCAAGGCCAAGATCATGGCGAAAGTGGTCAGGAGTCTGCACCGGAAATTCAGGGTACGACGATCGAAAGATCAGCTCAGGAAGCGGTGGTCGGACCTGAAATTACGAGAACACGAGCAGTACAGAAAGATCCGGAGAGTGCTGCAAAAAAGTAAGTAGTTGTGCTGTGTTCCTATTCTTTATGTTTATTACGTTCGTGCTGCTCCATGTGCTTTTAGGAACTGTTGTACAGTTTAAAATGGCAACTTTCATGTTCATGGGCACATTATTCGTTCGGATCACACATTTTTATTTCGGACGATAAAATACCATTGTTTAGCCCATATGCATTTGGCCACCATTTTGACGCCCTATACTTGTCTTCAAAGAATTGGTTTGTGTAGATGGCTTTGTTACTAGAATGAAATGCAAACTAGATTGTGTGTAAGGAGAGGACACTGAGCAGCTGTTTTCACATCTGGACACTGGAGCACTAGTGTGGGACCCCAGAACACCATTTTTATTAGGGGGGCCACACAGGTGCTCCAGTGTATACTATAGGGGGGTCTCCATCTGTGAAGCTTGTACTAAACAGGTAAAGTCTTGAAGCTTGACAAAGGGCACTAAAAAAGCTACATCTTTGAACTCTGCTAAAATAGATCATTGTACCCCACTTCCAAGCAATGTTTCATCTTTCTAGTTCTCCCATCAAATATCTGTGTGCTAATTATACCATTTTTGTTTTACATAGGGGAGAAAAGACTCGGAGGACACACCTCATCTGAGGAGACGAGAGCCCCCCCCCTGGAACTAGTCACCACAACAGGTGAGTGTCTGCGACCACAGGCTCAGATAAGAAATGGATGGCGGCATATTTTTTACACCTAATTTATTTTGGGGTTCCTCTCTTTTTAGGTGATCGTGATGTTGTGGATCCAGATCCTTTCACATCAGAAAGTGCCCAGATCCTGATCGGGGAGATCATGGGGTGTAATTTACAATTGGAAAACATCAAGCAAAACATCAATGATGTTATTCCAAAATATAAAAACATCATTGATGTTTTGGGGCGAGTTTAAAGCCCCTCCAAATAACTTTCTTCTTTTGTGTGCTACAATGTGTGAAATGTTTTTGTGATTTTTCCCAAAGCCAAATTTGGAGGATGCACACAGTGTGCCAACATGTGCTATCTGCCATCACG
Organism: Aquarana catesbeiana; assembly: GCF_042186555.1. Classification (NCBI taxonomy): domain Eukaryota; kingdom Metazoa; phylum Chordata; class Amphibia; order Anura; family Ranidae; genus Aquarana; species Aquarana catesbeiana. The sequence goes on along the minus strand of NC_133324.1, from coordinate 991,204,251 downwards.
GGAGATCAATGGACGTGTTTTGGGGGTGCAACCCCTTCCTCAATAATAAAGTCGCGGTGAGGAAGGGCTTTCTCCCCCAAAACACGTCCCTTCATCCCCCGTGATGGCAGGTCGCACATGTGGACATTTGTAAATTGGTGTGCATCTTCCAAATTTGGCTTTTCCAGGGGTGATTTCCCACCATCTGAACGTAATATCAAACACAGTTCCTAAATACTCATGTCTGATATTGCCTTCCAGTTCTACCAAATGTGACGTTTGTAAGATCAAGATTTGTGTCTTTCTTGTGGGTTTTACACAGGCCTGTTTTCTATAAAATGCACATTTTGATTTTGGATAATGACACCACAAAAATTGTTATACAACAAACATGTTGGTTTGTCAGAAAAACCTTTGGTAAATGCACATGTGATTGTGCAGGTAATAAAAAGATTGTTCATCAAGAATGTGTGGATTATTGTCTCAACGCTACAACACTTTTGGGGTGATGTAATTGTTGTTTGATGAGAAAATGGGGGTAATTTCCTAAGGGCAAATCCACTTTGCACTACAAGTGCAGTTTCAGTGCAGTTGCAAGTGCACTTGTAGTGAAAAGTGTCTTTGCATTTAGTAAATAACAGCCAACAGTGCTTTGTATAAGGTTACACAATCACGACATTTTCTGCACTCCACACATTTCTGTCAGGGTCAGCTCAAACAAACACAAGCAGTAAATGTCCACAAAGAAAAGCCTGGGGGGAGATGCCTGTCGAGAACTTCAAGTCCTGCAGACTTCTCCCTGTGGCCAAGTACCACAGGGTAGCGACCAACCTCTGCTCCGGAGTGATGGCTTGCCTCATGCAGGTATCCTGCCTGCTAATATAAGGGGTCAGCGAAGCCAACAAACGGTGAAACACGGGGTCCGTCATCCTGATAAAGTTCCTGAAATCATCAGGATTATTCTCACGGATCTCACGGAGCAAAGGCATATGACAGAACTGGTCACGCTGAAGCAACCAATTCTTGGTCCATGAACTCCTCCCCACCCTGTTCATGGACTGGACTTGTGTCAAGGTCAGGACTAGGGATGAGCCGAACACCCCCCGGTTCGGTTCGCACCAGAACCTGCGAACGGACTGAAAGTTCGCACAAACGTTAGAACCCCATTGACGTCTATGGGACTCGAACATTCGAAATCAAAAGTGCTCATTTTAAAGGCTAATTTGCATGGTATTGTCCTAAAAAGGGTTTGGGGACCCGGGTCCTACCCCAGGGGACATGTATCATTGCAAAAAAAAGTTTTAAAAACGGCCGTTTTTTCGGGAGCAGTGATTTTAATAATGCTTAAAGTAAAAAAAAAAAAAAGTGAAATATTCCTTTAAATCTCGTACCTGAGGGGTGTCTATAGTATGCCTGTAAAGTGACGCGTGTTTCCCATGTTTAGAACAGTCCCTGCACCAAATGTCATTTTTAAAGGAAAAAATCTCATTTAAAACTGCTTGCGGGTTTAATGTCATGTCGGGTCCTGGCAATATGGATGAAAATCAGTGAGACAAACGGCATGGGTACCCCCCAGTCCATTACCAGGCCCTTTGGGTCTTGTATGGATATTAAGGGGAACCCCGCACCCAAATTAAAATAAGGAAAGGTGTGGGGCCACCAGGCCCTATATACTCTGAACAGCAGTATACAGGCGGTGCAAACAAGACAGGGACTGTAGGTTTGTTGTTAAGTAGAATCTCTTTGTAATTTTGAACGGGTACATTTTTAACGTGTTTAGCTCCAGCCAAAAAATCTTTTTTAAGCTTTTTGGAAAACATAGGGAAGGGTTATCCCCCCTGTGACATTTGTTTTGCTGTCTGTCCTCCTCTTCAGAAGATTTCACCTCACTTTTTGTCCCAATGGATTGGAAAGCATCAGTGGAAAGGAGAAATTGTTTTCCCATATTAACTCTTACAGGAGAGAATTTCCCTTCCTAGGGGTAGATTTCATCTCACTTCCTGTTGTCTCCTTCCATTTGCAAGTAGGAGTCGTTTGTAAGTTAGATGTTTGAAAGTAGGGTCCTGCCCTATATACTCAGCAGAAATTTGGGCCTTAGGTGTTGCTGTGGCCACAACACTGTAAGCCCTCACAGGGCCCTGCTGTGAAATATTAGATCAAGAATTGTAATTACACGCCCCTGTTGAACAGGAGCTGAAAAATTGGGCCTTAGGCACTGGTGCTGGTGCCACAACACTGCAACCCCTCACAGACACTCTAGTTGGAACGCAGGAACGAGCCCTGCTGCAAAGTATTGCTTCAAAAATTGTAATTACACGCCCCTGTTAGACGGGGCAGAAAAATTGGGCCTTAGGCACTGGTGCTGGTGCCACAACACTGCAACCCCTCACAGACACTCTAGTTGGAATGCAGGAACGAGCCCTGCTGCAAAGTATTACATCAAAAATTGTAATTACACGCCCCTGTTAAACAGGGGCTGAAAAATTGTGCCTTAGGCACTGGTGGTGGCGCCCAGAACCAAAAATGTTCTTACAAGCTATCAGCGTGATGATTGAGGAGGAAGAGGATAATTACTCAGGATAGTCACTCAGCATCAGCATAGGCAGTCCTTGAAGGGATCTGAGATTTCAAAAAAAATTATTCGGTTACATCAGCATCAGGTGCTTGGTAGCTGGTGGTGATCCAAGACTGACTCATTTTTATGAAGGTCAGTCGATCGACCGAGTCAGTGGACAGACGCACCCTGTGATCGGTTACCATGCCTCCAGCAGCACTGAATGTGCGTTCCAAAAGAACGCTCGATGCAGGACAGGCCAGTAGCTCAATTGCATACTGTGCAAGCTCTGGCCAGTGATCCATCCTCAAGACCCAGTAACTCAGAGGATTTTCGGTGGGAAAGGTGTCCAAGTCTGATCTTGCCCCTAGGTATTCCTGCACCATGTAAAACAGACGCTGGCGATGGTTGCTGGAACCGATCATACCTTGGGGCTGCGGACCAAAAAATTGTCTGAACGCATCGGTCAGACGGCCACCTTCTCCACCGCTCCTTCTTTGACTGACCGAAGCCTCAGCAACACGTTGTCCAGAAACAGGAGTTTGTAACCTCCCAGTCTCTGGAAACGCGTTGCACAGACCTTTCTGCAAGGCCTCCCGAAGATGTTTCATCCTCTGCTCCCTCTGCGATGGCAACATAAGGTCCGCAACCTTACCCTTGTAACGTGGATCAAGGAGGGTTGCCAGCCAGTATTGGTCCTTCTCCTTGATACCACGAATACGAGGATCCTTACGCAGGCTTTGCAGGATCAGGGAGGCCATGCAGCGTAGGTTTGCTGAGGCATTCGGTCCGGAGTCCTCTGGGTCACTAAGGACGACATGGTCCGCAGCCACCTCCTCCCAGCCACGTACAAGTCCATGTGTTTCTTGGGACTGATCCCTTAAAGACTGCTGCTGATGCTGAGTGCCAGGCTCCACCTCCATACTGACACAATCTTCCTCCTCCTCCTCCTCCTCCTCCTCCTCGTCCTCTTCCTGTGTGATCGGCGGGCACGCAGGAACACTGTCTGGATAAAGGGGGCCTTGAGAGCTAAGAAAGTCCTCCTCTTCCTGCCTCTGTTCTGCCTCAAGTGCCCTGTTCATTATTCCACGCAGCGTGTGCTCCAACAGGTGGACAAGGGGGACAGTGTCACTGATGCATGCACTGTCACTGCTCACCATCCTCGTGGCCTCCTCAAATGGTGACAGGACAGTGCATGCATCCCTGATCATGGCCCACTGGCGTGGGGGAAAAAAAAACAAGCTCTCCTGACCCTGTCCTGGTGCCATAGTCACACAGGTACTCATTGATGGCCCTCTGCTGTGTGTGCAGCCGCTGCAGCATGGCCAACGTTGAGTTCCACCTGGTGGGCATGTCACAGATTAGGCGGTTCTTGGGCAGGTTAAACTCCTTTTGGAGGTCCGTCAGCCGAGCACTAGCATTATATGACCGTCGGAAATGCACACAGACTTTCCTGGCCTGCCTCAGGACATCCTGTAAGCCCGGGTACCTGCCCAAGAACTGCTGCACCACCAAGTTAAGGACGTGAGCCAAACAGGGCACATGGGTCATTTGTCCCTGTCGGAGGGCAGAGAGGAGGTTGGTGCCATTGTCGCGAACCACCATTCCTGCCTTAAGTTGGCGTGGCGTCAACCACCTCTGAACCTGCCCCTGCAGAGCTGACAGAACCTCTGCCCCAGTGTGGCTCCTGTCCCCCAAGCACACCAGCTCAAGCACCGCATGGCATCTTTTGGCCTGCGTACTTGCGTAGCCCCTTGAACGACTACGGAGCACCGCTGGTTCCGAGGAAGAGGCCATGGAGGAAGAAGAAGAGGAGGGGGTGGAGGAGAGAGGTGTGTCACAATCATTAGCATTTTGGAGGCGTGGTGGCGGAACAACCTCAAACACTACTGCACCTTGTCCTGCATCCTTCCCAGCTGCCAGCAGAGTCACCCAATGCGCCGTAACACTTAGGTAACGTCCTTGTCCATGCCTGCTGGACCATGAGTCAGCGGTAATATGCACCTTACCGCTGACCGCCCTGTCCAGCGAGGCATGGACATTGCCTTCTACATGCTGGTAGAGAGCCGGAATCGCCTTCCGTGAGAAAAAGTGGCGTTTGGGTACCTGCCACTGAGGAACCGCACATTCCACAAACTCACGGAAGGGGGCAGAGTCTAGCAACTGAAAAGGCAGCAGTTGAAGTGCCAGCAATTTTGCCAAGCTAGCATTCAACCGCTGGGCATGTGGATGGCTGGGAGCAAACTTCTTTCGGCGGTGCAGCAGCTGGGGCAGGGAAATTTGCCTGGTACAATCTGACATCGGTGTACCAAAATCAGATTGCCCACAAGTACGTGGCTGTGACACACCTAATTCTACACCTTCATTCCTCTCAGTGCAGGTCTCAGAGAGGACTGAAGGTATAGTGGGGTTGGAAATCTCAGCTGATGAGGAGCAAGGAGAGGTCCTCTTTGTTCTTTGGTGTGGGTCTTTTAGATACGCAACGAACTGCATGGCAGGTCAACATATGTCTGGTCAAGCATGTGGTACCCAAGCGGGAGATGTTTTGGCCACGCGAGATACGCTTGAGACATATGTTGCAAATAGCAGCGGTGCGATCTGATGCACTCGTCTCAAAAAAGGCCCACACCAAAGAACTTTTTGAATAACGCACAGAGACTGCAGCGCCCTGCACATGTGGAGCTTTGGGGTGTGATGCAGTCAATGTGCTGCCCTTAGGCTGGCCCCTGGAGGGCATCCTGCCTCGTTGGTGATGTGCTTCCTCCTCCTCCTCCTCCTCTCTCCTATCAGGCACCCACGTTGAGTCAGTGACCTCATCATCCCCTCCCTCCTCATCACTGGAGCAAACCTGGCAGTATGCTGCAGCAGGGGGAACATGACTGCCAGATTGCTGTCCTTCTTGGGCACCCCCTCTGTCCGTGCTCATGTTACTGCCTTCATCGAGCTCAGTATCATCATCAGAGCCTTCCAAACGCTGGGCATCCTCCTGGAGCATGTACCCAACACTGTAGTCAAACAGTTCGAGGGACTCCTCAGGAGGACATGGTGGGGCTAGGGAAGGAGTCACTGATGACATTGAGCCGAGGGAAGAGGCCGCTGCTTTGCCAGACAAAGTACCCTGGGCATGGGTGAGAGAGGATGAGGAGGATGAGGACGGCTTGGTCATCCACTCGACCAAGTCTTCCGCATGTTGCGGCTCAACATGGCCAGCTGCCGAAAAAAAGGCCAAGCGTGTCCCATGGCCACGTGCTGATGAGGATGCACCGTCTCCACGACCAGCACTAGACACAGAGCCTGCTTGCCCTCTCTTATTGGCTTGTGACTGTCTGCCTCTCCTTCTTGGCCTTCCAGACATACTAATGGCCTGTAGCTGCACTAAGCTGGGATATATATATATATATATATATATATATATATATATATATATATATATGTACTGATACTGCAGCTAGCAAAATCAACTGCCTGCCTGTAGTATGAGAACACCACCAACCTTCTACAGGTAGCTTTAGCTGAACACTGTGAGGTGGACGCACCCCACTAACTTGTAGGTTTAGCAGAACACTGTGAGCAGGACGCACTACACTAACTGTAAATAGTCTAGCTGCCTGACTGTGGTACTAATAGGATCAAAAGAACACCAGCAATTTTCTTCAGGTAGCTGTATTTACTGTAACAAGACAAGCCTGCCTGTCAGTAAGAAGATAACAGGAACGGATCTAGCTGAACACTGTGAGCAGGACGCACTGCACTAAATGTAAATAGTCTAGAAGATAATAGGAACGGATCTAGCTAAACTGAATACAGTGTATATATATATATACACAACACCTGGGATGCATATATATACACAATACACTTTAAGTGCAGCTAACTGACTGACTGTTCTGCCTAATCTATCTAACTCAAATGAAATGACACTGTCTCTCTGTCTCGCTCTCTCTCTCTCTCTCTCTAAGCACACCGGAACACACTGCACAGGGCCGCCGTGCAGGCGGCCTTATATAGTGTGGGGCGTGTACTAAATTCCCTGAGCCATAATTGGCCAAAGCCTCCTTGGCTTTGGCCAATTATGGCTCTCTGTTAAGGCGGCGCTGTGATTGGCCAAGCATGCGGGTCATAGTGCATGCTTGGCCAATCATCAGCAAGCAATGCACTGCGATGCCGCAATGAATTATGGGCCGTGACGCGCCACACGAATTTGGCGCGAACGGCCCATATCGTTCGCAATTCGACGAACGATCGAACGGGCGATGTTCGAGTCGAACATGGGTTCGACTCGAACACGAAGCTCATCCCTAGTCAGGACCCCCACACCAAGCCCCCCCAAGCACGAACTCTACGAGGAGTACACATACGAAACATGGCTAGAAAACGGTCGGCTGCTCAGAACGAAGTAATAGAACGCACTGAAGAACAGCAAGGACTGTGAAGAGCGACCTGAAAAACAGTAACGAGCAGGCAAGATCACACAGAAAACTCCGATACGAACTGACTGCACGCACTGAAGAGCAGATACAAACCCACAAGCACAAACTGAATGGCAGAAAACGATCTGAAAGCCACGAGTCTGAAAAAGCGCGAATCGTCTCTCACCAAACTTTTACTAACACGAGATTAGCAAAAGGAGCCCAAAGGGTGCCGCGCTTGGTTCTGAACCGGCCTTTTCTAGTCTCGTCGTACGTGGTGTACGTGACCGCGTGGTTGTCGATCGGAAATTCCGACAACTTTGTGTGACCGTGTGTAAGCAAAACAAGTTTGAGCCAACATCCGTCGGAAAAAATCCTAGGATTTTGTTGTCGGAATGTCCGAACAAAGTCCGACCGTGTGTACGGGGCATTACGCCGCATACACACGGTCGGACTTTCCGACAACAAATGTTGGATGTGAGCTTGTTGTCGGAAAGTCCGACTGTCTGTACGCTCCATCGAACATTTGCTTTCGGACTTTCCGCCAACAAATGTTTGAGAGCAGGTTCTCAAATTTTCCGACAACAAAGTTTGTCGTCGGAAAGTTTGATCGTATGTACACAAGTCCATCGCATAAAAGTTCACGCATGCTCGGAATCAAGCAGAAGGAGCCGCACTGGCTATTGTACTTCCTTTTTCTCCTTGTATGTGTTGTACGTCACCGCGTTCTCGCGTTTGGAATTGTTGGCCAACATTTGTGTGACCGTGTGTATGCAAGACAAGTTTGAACCAACATCCTTCAGAAAAAAATCCAAGGTTTTGTTGGCAGAAATTCCAATCGTGTGTACGCGGCATTAGTTTCACGTTCTTACAAAAATACAACGGCCGCGACGCATAGGAGGGCCACCGAGGTGGGTTGTAACATATTGCTACATACAAACAATGAGAAGACTAAAACATGAGACAAACATTTCCATACAAATGTGAGGGAGATATTTCATAGTTTCCAAAACAAAAATAAAAAAACAACCAGACGGAATGCTGCCTTCACTCTTTTAACAAAAGGAAAAAATACAATGGGAAAAACACGAGAGCAGCTCGAAAACCTTGCATGGACCAGCCACACAAATTTGAAAAACAGGCCTGAGAATTTTAACCACACAAACGTGTCCTACACATCCATCAACTCACTCATCATTACAGATTTCTCAAGCCACAGCCGATACTTCCAAGTTATTTTTATTCTGGGGTCTCGTACCTCCAGACATCAAAAGTACCTTCCAAAGGAATACACCTTACTGTACCCTCTGACCATATATGCCAATATTTAAGGGGTCTCATGCCTGGAGCCCCAAACCCAGACCTCATGTACTTTGCAGCTGTCTGACTGGTGTGGAGCCTCATTTTATTCCTCCAACGCATGGACCAACATTACCCATGACGATTTGAATTGCTTATGACATGTCCCTGCGTCCAGGGCACCCTCACACTAGCTCTTGGAGCAGTACTGCCTAGTGCCTACTCATACAGTACTGGCACCCAGCGTTTCCGATTATTATACACGGCCTCCCAGTATGGTAGAATGTACTCCTCATATTTATGCTAATACAATCGCAGACTGAAATTCCGACTATTATACACGGCCCGACCGGTGTCACGATGTACAGCCCTCTAAACGTGTTCGTCAGACAACCAGAAAGCACCATGAAATCCTCCACTATTCAAAACAATATTATGGCTTCTATCTGTACCTCGATATTACAACAATAACCTGGATGCCTCCCGTTTACTCTCTACCCAAAACTATGTTACAGTATAAAACTTCACAAAACAATTGGAATTTAATTTAAAAACAAAAGTGATTTCCATCGTCCTTCCAAACACAAGTCCCTTTGTCCACATGCTTGTTTCAAAAGACCCCAAGCCCCTCCCACCAACTTCCCGTTGATACATCACATCCTGCAAAGAGCTTCCTGTTCTCTGCTGATCTCTGAAAAAATCATCTAACGGTTTATTTACATATCAATGAACAGGAAGGGGGAGGGGAAGCCTAGCTTCCCTGAACTTCATATTGTGTCTATTACACAAAAAAATAGCTATGGCTACCCCTTCTGAACTTTATAACATCATATAGGAAACTTCAACATGTCTAAAAACCTTTTGTCCAGGAAAGGGTGGAATAAACCCCCATATTGCAAATGGGAGGGAATCCCCCTCGACCCCCATATCCCCTGGGCAGTCGGACCACTGAAACTCCTGCAAAAAGATGACTCAACCTCACTAAACGCCGAAACCTGGCCCAAAAGAAGAGCAATTCCAGCAGAACCAAAACTCAGCAGGAACAAAATGGCAGTTGCAACAATCGAAAATCAGACCGCGACCACATAGTGAAGAAATCCGGACTATAACAAAATGGCTGACGACAGTCAGACCACGACCACATGGTGATGAAATGCGGACTACAGCGAAATGGCCGACGACAGTCGGACCACGACCATATGGTGATAAAATGCGGACTACAACGAAATAGCCGTCGACAATCGGACCACGACAAAATGGTGGCATTAACACATGAAATGCAGCCGCTGACCCCGCCAAAACCAGCACAAACCAAAATTTCTTCACTAGAAAACCGAAACTTCACTCCACAAAAACTGACTACACAATTGAGACACCAAATGAACACTTAATCGTAGACAAACTCTTTAGGCTACATCAACTAGGGCCCATAGGAGGCCTAAAACACAGGTTATCCAACCAAACAATACATTGAAAAATCCCAAAGTTACATAAAACACAAAATAACACGGCTCAAACATACACTTCTATTCCCAAATACAGACAATACTTCACTCTGAAAGTTGGAAGGTCAACAGATACACAGGACCAAGACAATGCTGCTGGCACGTTTGATCTTTTCATCTCAAAACAAAAGAACTGCCCCATGCTATCACTGATGCTATTGGCCAGCCCAGCAATGCATGGCTGCCCTTCCCCCCCTCAGCCACATGGCCACTTGAATATGCGGCAGCCATCTTCAAACCAAACCTTTTCTAAATGACCATCAAAGTCCACCAAACCATTTGTGTCTTGAGTAAGTTAAACAATCTACGTGTTGGTCCCATACATAGGTAATAATCACAATTCATACATTTCTATTTCTCATATACATCACAACCTTATTACACAACATACAGTTACACAGCCTGTTCTGTCATACACAACATTCACTTTAGGTTTGTATTAAATGGGACCTATAGAGGATTATATAGGTGCTTCCCCAATTAATAGACTTACAGTGACAAAAATATAACCTACAATTAAAGTCCTGCCATTATACAGAAAGAGACAACAAAACATAAGGTTCTTTGCCTGGCAGAACTTACCCCATACAGCGGACAGAGAATCAAGATCCCGAAACACAGAACAGCAAAAATGTTAAAAAAAATATCAAGTATGGTTGTCTTACCATAGGCCCGCGTTTTGCTGGTTCTGGAGGTCTTTTCCCACTCGAGGTACACTGAATTAGGAAGATCTGTTGGCCTCCTTTCTGGCCCACCAATTCTGTGGTAGAAATTATAAGCTTCGCCTATAAGCAAATAATTGCCTGTGCTAATAAACACAATCACAGCTCTCTGGTATAATGCTGGGAAAGCGCGCTTGTATATCTCCAAGTAACACAGACAGACGCTGGTATCACGTTGAGCTTAGCAAAATCCTCTCTGCCATGATCTGCTGCTTTTATTTATACTGTAAACATGAATAACAAAAGAAGGCGGTGGCTTCAGAATCAGCCAATCAGACACTTGTATTCAAATCTCATTCCAGTAGTGACGTGTGCAGATGGTCATGTGCAGAGCCATGTGACACAAAGTGTCTCACAATTTGAACACTACTTACAGAGCTCTGAATACGATGGTGTGCACATTCCCACTGCTACCAATGACGTGAGCCGTACTCTATCATGGCTCAGTGGGCAATCATTTTTGTATGGTTATGCTATGGTTCCCATGTACGCAGATCTGTTTACTAGGAGCATTAATGCAATCACCATGAGGTGGCCAGTCTCTTGGTGAGGCATAAACGATCATCCCTAAAAGAGCAAACATCTGCCATGTCCACGAGAAGGTTTCCGCAGCCAATGGTCTTCCACCAATGTCTGTATGTGTGAATACCCTCACATGAGCGCATTACAGCAAAACTGACACTGGGGGACATCTGACAACATACATTAATAAACATTTCCACAACAGTATGAGCGTGCACTTATGAGCATGTGCACATCCCTGCATGCGCACAAAAATGGACACTTGCAATTTAATTTAAAAAAGAAAAGGATTTGATTATATTCTAAAATCGTGTATAATTACCATTATCGGTTTATTGGTATGCACCTGAATACAGTTTTATGATGACTTTTATGATTTTCCAAAAATCTGTACAATATTTATATTATTTCTCTGAAAATAGACGGTCTAATTTAATTTTTTTAAAATCTGCATGCTTTGTCAGAGATAGCTTCCTCTTCTGAATGCTTTGCTGCCAAATACTTTAATTTTTACATTTGTTTGGATAAAAAGTTAATTAAAAGGAACAATCTGCTTGTTCTCTCTCTTCAAAAACTGAGCATCAAACCTGTAAAATGTGTCCTTCCTCACTCTTTTAAAAAGGAAGCCCATTTTTTTTTCGGGTAAATTGCAACCTGTTACTCTCTCCTTTAGAAATCGCTACTTTTGACAGTGAAGGCTTAAAAGTTGTGCTGTGAAGATGTATGTTGTTTCCATCTTTAGGGTCCAATACAAAGGCACTGATATAACATTTCCTGGTGTAGAATGCCTGCCTGCTCTATACCTCTGAAAATGAAAAACCGTCCATGCTCCTAATTGTTTATTTCCAGATGCTAGATGCTAAAAAAGACACCATTTTTTTAATGGATGCTAAACACCTGTTCAGCCATTTGTAAATTGCAGGCTGTCCATACAGGCTCAATAGCTGTGCTGTAAAATTGTCACAATGTACCCAACTTTAGTTTTTCAAAGAAAAGACAAATTTTTAGATTTCGTGGGCAATCTGATTTCTCTTCTTCTCAAACTTGCCACCTGCATAAGAAAGGCTTAAAATGCGTCCCTCAGAACTGCCCCATTTTTCAATCTTCAGGCTTAGAAAATAGCTTTGAATGTTCTTTTTTTCACATGTAATCTGTGTGCTCTCTCCCTCTGGATTGAGCAAAAAGACTTCAAGCCATCTGCATCACATTTACAATTGTTTAGGTCTAAGATAGGAGAAAAATACATTGTGAGTTGTTTATCCCAGATCAGGTCTGCCGGATCTCCCTGACATAGAATCTTAACAAATAGGCAGTACATACCGTCCAACTAAATAGATCGGTTTTGTGGCTTGTAGCTCTAAAAACAAGCACACCGTCATTTATATTTTAGGTGGATCAAACCGGGAGAGGTAAACCACAGTGCTTTATCCTCCGGCAGCTGTCTGTTCTGACTGTGGTAGGAGGTAGTGTGGGACCCTCCCATGCCCTTTCTTTTTCATTACCTCTGTGTGTAACTTAGAAAATGGCCATTACGGAAAATAAATGTTTGGCTCCCATTGGTAATAGGGTTCGGATTCCAGATCCAAACTTTAACGTTCACTGAACTGAACCCGGATAAGTTCAACTCATTGCTACTCTTCATCCTGTTTGGTGAGATCTTCTGGCTGAAATTCTATGGGAGTCACTATGTGTGATTGGACCTTTTTCCTCAGGCAAAGTGTACTTGTCATAAAATTCCTGACTTATCTGTGCAGTGAATTGGAGGATTTCTTCTATTTCTTGACAGAAAGGACCGGAAGAGAACAAAGACTATCAGCATCTCCTGACCCACCTAGAGGAAGTGAAGGAGGCTGGTGAGTCTGACTGCGTTATCTATAGAAGAGTCATCATACAGCACACAGTTATCTATCTATCTATCTATCTATCTATCTATCTATCTATCTATCTATCTATCTATCTATCTATCTATCTATCTATCTATCTATCTATCTATCTTTGATTAAGGTGAGCATGGTGGAAAGGCCTTAAGAGTAGGGTAAGGGTGAAGGGAAGGCACTGCAGTTAAGGTGAGGGTAGAGGGAAAGGTCTGCTGGTTAGGTGTGGGTGGCAGTAAGCCTCTGCAGGTACGCTAAGTCTGTGGCCTGGTGGAAGAAAGGCTACATGAGTAAGGTAAGGGTGGAGAGAAGGGACCTCAGTTAAGGTGAGGGTGGAAGGAAGATTCTGTGAGTAAGGTAGGGTGGCTTAAAGGTTATGTGGGTAAGGTAGGGTGGCAGGAAGGTTCAGTAGGTAAGGTGGGGCATCAGGAAGGTTGTTGTGGGTAAGGTAGGGTGGCAGAAAGGTTATGTGGGTAAGGTAGGCTGGCAGGAAGGTTCAGTACGTAAGGTAGAGTGGAATAAAGGTTGTGTGGGTAACGAAGAGTGGAGTGAAGGTTCTATGGTAGGTAGGGTGACAGGAAGGCTCTGTAGTAAGGTAGGGTGGCAGGAAGGTTCAGTAGGTAAGGTAGAGTGGAAGGAAGGTTGTGTGGGTAATGTAGGGTGGAGTGAAGGTTCTGTAGATAAGGTAGGTTGGAGTGAAGGTTCTGTGGGTAATGTAGGGTGGAATGTAGGTTCTGTGGGTAAGGTAGGGTGGAGCGAAGGTTCTGTGGGTAAGGTAGGGTGGAATGTAGGTTCTGTGGGTAAGGTAGGGTGGAGTGAAGGTTCTGTGGGTGAGGTAGGGTGGAGTGAAGGTTCTGTGGGTAAGGTGAGGGTAGACGCTTCCTCTCAGCACTCTGAGCTCACACTTCTCATATAGTCTAATGGAAAACGTATTGTTACTCCAGTTTTCTCCCCTTCACTCCATTCCCTTCAGGAGTAATAATACTCGGATGATTGTCCAGTGTGAAAGTGTGAATGACCAGTAAAGATGATCAATGCCGCTGTGTTCCTCTCAGACATACTCTCCTCCACAGGAGAAAGTACGGAGATTCCTGGCTTTGATATCCGAGGATTGTTACCCCAACAGCTGGACAGATACTACCGCTACAACGGTTCTCTTACCACCCCACCATGTTACCAGACCGTCAATTGGACCATCTTCAACCAGACCATCTTCTTGTCTGAGGACCAGGTAAGTGTATGACCGAGTGTCCGCGTGTGTGGTACTCTAATACCCCCATCAGTAGGGATGGTACTTGAAAACCCCCATCACCATGGATACTCTACTGCCCCTAACACCATAAATACTACCCTACTACTCCTAATGCCATGGATAGTACTCTACTACTCCATCACCACAAATAATACTCTATTACCCCCATCACCATGGATAATATTCTATTAGACCCATCACCATGGATAGTATTCTATTACCATGAGAAGTACTCTATCACACCTATAACCATGGTTAGGTATGCATTACCTAACCATGAATAATAGCCATCACCATGAATAATACTCTACTACCCTCATCACTATCTATAGTACTCTACTGCCCCATCACCATTAATAGAACTCTACTACCCCCATCTTCATGGATAGTACTCTGCTACCCCCTCACCATGGATAGCACTCTACTACCCCCCTCACCATGGATAGCACTCTACTACCCCCCTCACCATGGATAGTACTCTACTACCCTCCTCACCAAGGATAGTACTCTACTACCCCCCTCACCATGGATAGTACTCTACTACCCCCTCACCATGAATAGCACTCTACTACCCCCCTCACCATGGATAGCACTCTACTACCCCCCTCACCATGGATAGTACTCTACTACCCTCCTCACCAAGGATAGTACTCTACTACTCCCCTCACCATGGATAGTACTCTACTACCCCCCTCACCATGGATAGTACCCTACACTCCCATCACAGTGGATAGTACTCTACTACCCCCCTCCCCTCACCATGGATTGTACTCTACTACCCCCCTCACCATGGATTGTACTCTACTACCCCCCTCACCATGGATTGTACTCTACTACCCCCCTCACCATGGATAGTACCCTACACTCCCATCACAGTGGATAGTACCCTACTACCCCCCTCCCCTCACCATGGATTGTACTCTACTACCCCCCTCACCATGGATTGTACTCTACTACCCCCCTCACCATGGATTGTACTCTACTACCCCCATCACCATGGATAGTACTCTACTACCCCCCCTCACCATGGATAGTACTCTACTACCCTCCTCACCATGGATAGTACTCTACTACCCCCCTCACCATGGATAGTACTCTACTACCCCCCTCACCATGGATAGTACTCTACTACCCCCCTCACCATGGATAGTACCCTACACTCCTATCACCATGGATAGTACCCTACACTCCTATCACCATGGATAGTACTCTACTACCCCCCTCACCATGGATAGTACTCTACTACCCCCCCTCACCATGGATAGTACTCTACTACTCCCCTCACCATAGATAGTACCCTACACCCCCCTCACCATAGATAGTACCCTACACCCCCATCACCATGGATAGTACTCTACTACCCCCCTCACCATGGATTGTACTCTACTACCCCCCTCACCATGGATAGTACTCTACTACCCCCATCACCATGGATAGTACTCCATTGCTCTCATCACCATGGATAGTACCCTACTACCCCCCCTTACCATGGATAGTACTCTACTACCCCCCTCACCATGGATAGTACCCTACACTCCTATCACCATGGATAGTACCCTACACCCCCATCACCATGGATAGTACTCTACTACCCCCCTCACCATGGATAGTACTCTACTACTCCCCTCACCATAGATAGTACCCTACACCCCCCTCACCATAGATAGTACCCTACACCCCCATCACCATGGATAGTACTCTACTACCCCCCTCACCATGGATTGTACTCTACTACCCCCCTCACCATGCATAGTACTCTACTACCCCCCTCACCATGCATAGTACTCTACTACCCCCATCACCATGGATAGTACTCCATTGCTCTCATCACCATGGATAGTACCCTACTACCCCCATCACCATGGATAGTACCCTACACCCCCATCACCGTGGATAGTACCCTACACCCCCATCACCATGGATAGTATCCTGCACTCCCATCACCATGGATAGTACTCTACTACCCCCCTCACCATGGATAATACTCTACTACTCCCCTCACCATGGATAGTACTCTACTACCCCCCTCACCATGGATTGTACTCTACTACCCCCCTCACCATGGATAGTACTCTACTACCCTCATCACTACGTATAGAACTCTACTGTCCCACCACCATTAATAAAACTCTACTACCCCCATCTTCATGGATAGTACTCTACTACCCCCTCACCATGGATAGCACTCTACTACCCCCTTCACCATGGATAGTACTCTACTACCCCCCTCACCATGGATAGTACTCTACTACCCCCCTCACCATGGATAGTACTCTACACTCCCATCACCATGGATAGTACTCTACTACCCCCCTCACCATGGATAGTACTCCATTGTCCTCATCACCATGGATAGTACCCTACTACCCCCCTCACCATGGATAGTACCCTTCATCCCCCTCACCATGGATAATACTCTACTACACCCCTCACCATGGATAATACTCTACTACCCCCCTCACCATGGATAGTACTCTACTACCCCCCTCACCATGGATAGTACTCTACTACCCCCATCACCATGGATAGTACTCCATTGTTCTCATCACCATGGATAGTACTCTACTACCCCCATCACCATGGATAGTACTCTACTACACCCCTCACCATGGATAATACTCTACTACCCCCCTCACTATGGATAGTACTCTACTACCCCTCTCACTATGGATAGTACTCTACTACCCCCCTCACTATGGATAGTACTCTACTACCCCCCTCACCATGGATAGTACTCTACTACCCCCCTCACTATGGATAGTACTCTACTACCCCCCTCACCATGGATAGTACCCTACTACCTCCATCACCATGGATAGTACCCTACATCCCCATCACCGTGGATAGTACTCTACTACCCCCCTCACCATGGATAGTATCCTACACCCCCATCACCATGGATAGTTTTCTACTACCCCCCTCACCATGGATAGTACTCCATTGTCCTCATCACCATGGATAGTACTCCACTACCCTCCTCACCATGGATAGTACTCTACTACCCCCCTCACCATGGATAGTACTCTACTACTCCCCTCACCATGGATAGTACTCTACTACCCCCATCACCATGGATTGTACTCTACTACCCCCCTCACCATGGATAGTACTCTACTACCCTCATCACTACGTATAGAACTCTACTGCCCCATCACCATTAATAAAACTCTACTACCCCCATCTTCATGGATAGTACTCTACTACCCCCTCACCATGGATAGCACTCTACTACCCCCATCACCATGGATAGTACTCTACTACCCCCCTCACCATGGATAGTACTCTACTACCCCCCTCACCATGGATAGTACTCTACTACCCCCCTCACCATGGATTGTACTCTACTACCCCCCTCACCATAGATAGTACCCTACACCCCCCTCACCATAGATAGTACCCTACACCCCCCTCACCATAGATAGTACCCTACACTCCCATCACCATGGATAGTACTCTACTACCCCCCTCACCATGGATTGTACTCTACTACCCCCCTCACCATGGATAGTACTCTACTACCCCCCTCACCATGGATTGTACTCTACTACCCCCCTCACCATAGATAGTACCCTACACCCCCCTCACCATAGATAGTACCCTACACCCCCCTCACCATAGATAGTACCCTACACCCCCATCACCATGGATAGTACTCTACTACCCCCCTCACCATGGATTGTACTCTACTACCCCCCTCACCATGGATAGTACTCTACTACCCCCATCACCATGGATAGTACTCCATTGCTCTCATCACCATGGATAGTACCCTACTACCCCCCCTTACCATGGATAGTACTCTACTACCCCCCTCACCATGGATAGTACCCTACACTCCTATCACCATGGATAGTACCCTACACCCCCATCACCATGGATAGTATCCTGCACTCCCATCACCATGGATAGTACTCTACTACCCCCCTCACCATGGATTGTACTCTACTACCCCCCTCACTATGGATTGTACTCTACTACCCCCCTCACCATGGATAGCACTCTACTACCCCCTTCACCATGGATAGTACTCTACTACCCCCCTCACCATGGATAGTACTCTACTACCCCCCTCACCATGGATAGTACTCTACACTCCCATCACCATGGATAGTACTCTACTACCCCCCTCACCATGGATAGTACTCCATTGTCCTCATCACCATGGATAGTACCCTACTACCCCCCTCACCATGGATAGTACCCTTCATCCCCCTCACCATGGATAATACTCTACTACACCCCTCACCATGGATAATACTCTACTACCCCCCTCACCATGGATAGTACTCTACTACCCCCCTCACCATGGATAGTACTCTACTACCCCCATCACCATGGATAGTACTCCATTGTTCTCATCACCATGGATAGTACTCTACTACCCCCATCACCATGGATAGTACTCTACTACACCCCTCACCATGGATAATACTCTACTACCCCCCTCACTATGGATAGTACTCTACTACCCCTCTCACTATGGATAGTACTCTACTACCCCCCTCACTATGGATAGTACTCTACTACCCCCCTCACCATGGATAGTACTCTACTACCCCCCTCACTATGGATAGTACTCTACTACCCCCCTCACCATGGATAGTACCCTACTACCTCCATCACCATGGATAGTATCCTACATCCCCATCACCGTGGATAGTACTCTACTACCCCCCTCACCATGGATAGTATCCTACACCCCCATCACCATGGATAGTTTTCTACTACCCCCCTCACCATGGATAGTACTCCATTGTCCTCATCACCATGGATAGTACTCCACTACCCTCCTCACCATGGATAGTACTCTACTACCCCCCTCACCATGGATAGTACTCTACTACTCCCCTCACCATGGATAGTACTCTACTACCCCCATCACCATGGATTGTACTCTACTACCCCCCTCACCATGGATAGTACTCTACTACCCTCATCACTACGTATAGAACTCTACTGCCCCATCACCATTAATAAAACTCTACTACCCCCATCTTCATGGATAGTACTCTACTACCCCCTCACCATGGATAGCACTCTACTACCCCCCTCACCATGGATAGTACTCTACTACCCCCCTCACCATGGATAGTACTCTACTACCCCCCTCACCATGGATAGTACTCTACTACCCCCCTCACCATGGATTGTACTCTACTACCCCCCTCACCATAGATAGTACCCTACACCCCCCTCACCATAGATAGTACCCTACACCCCCCTCACCATAGATAGTACCCTACACTCCCATCACCATGGATAGTACTCTACTACCCCCCTCACCATGGATTGTACTCTACTACCCCCCTCACCATGGATAGTACTCTACTACCCCCCTCACCATGGATTGTACTCTACTACCCCCCTCACCATAGATAGTACCCTACACCCCCCTCACCATAGATAGTACCCTACACCCCCCTCACCATAGATAGTACCCTACACCCCCATCACCATGGATAGTACTCTACTACCCCCCTCACCATGGATTGTACTCTACTACCCCCCTCACCATGGATAGTACTCTACTACCCCCATCACCATGGATAGTACTCCATTGCTCTCATCACCATGGATAGTACCCTACTACCCCCCCTTACCATGGATAGTACTCTACTACCCCCCTCACCATGGATAGTACCCTACACTCCTATCACCATGGATAGTACCCTACACCCCCATCACCATGGATAGTACTCTACTACCCCCCTCACCATGGATAGTACTCTACTACTCCCCTCACCATAGATAGTACCCTACACCCCCCTCACCATAGATAGTACCCTACACCCCCATCACCATGGATAGTACTCTACTACCCCCCTCACTATGGATAGTACTCTACTACCCCCCTCACCATGGATTGTACTCTACTACCCCCCTCACCATGCATAGTACTCTACTACCCCCATCACCATGGATAGTACTCCATTGCTCTCATCACCATGGATAGTACCCTACTACCCCCATCACCATGGATAGTACCCTACACCCCCATCACCGTGGATAGTACCCTACACCCCCATCACCATGGATAGTATCCTGCACTCCCATCACCATGGATAGTACTCTACTACCCCCCTCACCATGGATAATACTCTACTACTCCCCTCACCATGGATAGTACTCTACTACCCCCCTCACCATGGATTGTACTCTACTACCCCCCTCACCATGGATAGTACTCTACTACCCTCATCACTACGTATAGAACTCTACTGTCCCACCACCATTAATAAAACTCTACTACCCCCATCTTCATGGATAGTACTCTACTACCCCCTCACCATGGATAGCACTCTACTACCCCCTTCACCATGGATAGTACTCTACTACCCCCCTCACCATGGATAGTACTCTACTACCCCCCTCACCATGGATAGTACTCTACACTCCCATCACCATGGATAGTACTCTACTACCCCCCTCACCATGGATAGTACTCCATTGTCCTCATCACCATGGATAGTACCCTACTACCCCCATCACCATGGATAGTACCCTTCATCCCCCTCACCATGGATAGTACTCTACTACACCCCTCACCATGGATAATACTCTACTACCCCCCTCACCATGGATAGTACTCTACTACCCCCCTCACCATGGATAGTACTCTACTACCCCCCTCACCATGGATAGTACTCTACTACCCCCATCACCATGGATAGTACTCTACTACACCCCTCACCATGGATAATACTCTACTACCCCCCTCACTATGGATAGTACTCTACTACCCCTCTCACTATGGATAGTACTCTACTACCCCCCTCACTATGGATAGTACTCTACTACCCCCCTCACCATGGATAGTACTCTACTACCCCTCTCACTATGGATAGTACTCTACTACCCCCCTCACTATGGATAGTACTCTACTACCCCCCTCACCATGGATAGTACTCTACTACCCCCCTCACTATGGATAGTACTCTACTACCCCCCTCACCATGGATAGTACTCTACTACCCCCACCACCATGGATAGTACTCTACTACCCCCCTCACCATGGATAGTACCCTACTACCTCCATCACCATGGATAGTACCCTACATCCCCATCACCGTGGATAGTACTCTACTACCCCCCTCACCATGGATAGTATCCTACACCCCCATCACCATGGATAGTTTTCTACTACCCCCCTCACCATGGATAGTACTCCATTGTCCTCATCACCATGGATAGTACTCCACTACCCTCCTCACCATGGATAGTACTCTACTACCCTCATCACTACGTATAGAACTCTACTGCCCCATCACCATTAATAAAACTCTACTACCCCCATCTTCATGGATAGTACTCTACTACCCCCTCACCATGGATAGCACTCTACTACCCCCATCACCATGGATAGTACTCTACTACCCCCCTCACCATGGATAGTACTCTACTACCCCCCTCACCATGGATTGTACTCTACTACCCCCCTCACCATGGATAGTACTCTACTACCCTCATCACTACGTATAGAACTCTACTGCCCCATCACCATTAATAAAACTCTACTACCCCCATCTTCATGGATAGTACTCTACTACCCCCTCACTATGGATAGCACTCTACTACCCCCTTCACCATGGATAGTACTCTACTACCCCCCTCACCATGGATAGTACTCTACTACCCCCCTCACCATGGATAGTACTCTACACTCCCATCACCATGGATAGTACTCTACTACCCCCCTCACCATGGATAGTACTCCATTGTCCTCATCACCATGGATAGTACCCTACTACCCCCATCACCATGGATAGTACTCTACTACACCCCTCACCATGGATAATACTCTACTACCCCCCTCACTATGGATAGTACTCTACTACCCCCCTCACTATGGATAGTACTCTACTACCCCCCTCACTATGGATAGTACTCTACTACCCCCCTCACCATGGATAGTACTCTACTACCCCCCTCACTATGGATAGTACTCTACTACCCCCCTCACCATGGATAGTACTCTACTACCCCCACCACCATGGATAGTACTCTACTACCCCCCTCACCATGGATAGTACCCTACTACCTCCATCACCATGGATAGTACCCTACATCCCCATCACCGTGGATAGTACTCTACTACCCCCCTCACCATGGATAGTATCCTACACCCCCATCACCATGGATAGTTTTCTACTACCCCCCTCACCATGGATAGTACTCCATTGTCCTCATCACCATGGATAGTACTCTACTACCCTCCTCACCATGGATAGTACTCTACTACCCCCCTCACCATGGATAGTACTCTACTACCCCCCTCACACAATATAAATCTGCCCTCCTAAAATACTACTCCTGCCTTCACACTGCCAAACAGACCTACTTTATCACACTCATCAACACCTTCTCATCCAGTCCACGTCAACTCTTCTCTACTTTCAACACTCTACTCTGTCCTCCACTGCCTCCACCCACCAACTCACTCACTGCCCAGGAGATTGCCAATCACTTCAAAACTAAGATTGATACAATTCATGAGGAGATCGCCAATGCGCAAAAACCTCCCCCATGCAACACCCCATGTCCACAGATACAATCATTACTTCCCTCATTCAACCCTGTTACTATTACTGAGGTTGCTAAACTTTTATCTAGCACTCATCTAACCACTTGCCCTCTGGATCCTGTTCCCTCGCAAATGCTACGCTCACCCTCTGACTCGATTCTACGCTCTCTAATTCACA
Source organism: Aquarana catesbeiana (assembly GCF_042186555.1). NCBI lineage: Eukaryota > Metazoa > Chordata > Amphibia > Anura > Ranidae > Aquarana > Aquarana catesbeiana. Next base: position 991,181,436 of record NC_133324.1, on the reverse strand, counting down.
TTTTCAACCTCTCCCTCTCTTGTGGCATCTTCCCAAACTCTCTAAAACATGCGCTAGTCACCCCATACTATAAAAGCCCTCACTGGATCCCACCAATCTCAACAACTTATGTCCCATCTCCTTACTCTCCTTCTCCTCCAAACTTCTTGAAAGACTGGTCTACAACCGATTAAGCGACCATCTGACCATGAATAAACTTCTTGATCCCCTTCAGTCCGGTTTTCGCCCTCAACACTCCACGGAAACTGCTCTCCTTAAACTCTCAAATGACCTACTATTGGCTAAAGCCAGTGGACACTATTCTGTACTACTTCTCCTGGATCTCTCTGCTGCCTTTGACACAGTGGACCACCCCCTCCTCCTCAAAAAACTCCACTCCTTTGGTCTCCGTGACTGTACTCTTCGCTGGTTCTCATCCTACCTATCCCACCGCTCCTTCAGTGTCACTTACAACTCTACTTCCTCCTCTCCTCTTCCTTTTTCCGTTGGGGTCCCCCAAGGTTCTGTTCTCGGACCTCTCCTTTTCTCAATCTACACCACCTCCTTGGGTCAGTTGATTGCCTCCCACGGCTTTAAATATCATCTCTACGCTGATGACACCCAAATCTATCTCTCCACCCCCCAGCTCTCTCCATCTGTCTCCTCACGCATTACCAACTTATTAGCAGACATATCAGCCTGGATGTCACATCACTTCCTCAAACTCAACCTATCCAAAACCCGAGCTCATGATATTTCCTCCCTCAGGTGCCACTTCCCCTGATTTCCCTGTCAAGATCAACGGCTCAACTATCAACCCATCTCCCCACGCCAAGGTCCTAGGTGTAATCCTGGACTCTGAACTAACCTTTCCACCCCACATTCTATCACTATCCAAAGCTTGCCGCCTCTGTCTTCGCAACATCTCCAAGATACGCCCCTTCCTAACCAATGACACCACAAAGCTTCTAATCCACTCCCTGGTTATCTCCCGCCTTGACTACTGCAACTCCCTCCTCATTGGTTTACCTCTAAATAGGCTATCCCCACTTCAGTCCATCATGAACGCTGCTGCCAGGCTCATCCACCACACAAACCGCTCAGCGTCTGCTACACCCCTCTGCCAATCCCTCCATTGGCTGCCACTCAGTCACCGAATTAAATTCAAGATACTAACTATAACTTACAAAGCCATCCACAACCTGGCCCCCAGCTACATCTCTAACCTAGTCACAAAATACCAACCTAATCGTTCTCTTCGCTCCTCCCAAGACCTCCTGCTCTCAAACTCCCTTGTCACCTCATCCCATGCTCGCCTTCAGGACTTCTCCAGAGCCTCCCCCATCCTCTGGAATGCTCTACCCCAATCCGTCCGATTTTCTCCTACTTTATCCACTTTCAGACGATCCCTGAAAACTCATCTCTTCAGAGAAGCCTATCTGGCCCCCACCTAACAACTGTACATTTATCTTCTCAATCAGCACATCACCCACAGTTATTACCTCTTGTATCTCTTGACCTTCCCTCTTAGATTGTAAGCTCTAAGGAGCAGGGCCCTCTGATTCCTACTGTATCAAAGTGTATTGTATTTGTACTGTCTACCCTCAAGTTGCAAAGCGCTACGTAAACTGTTGGCGCTATATAAATACTGTATAATAATAATAATAATAATAGTACTCTACTATCCCCCTCACCATGGATAGTACCCTACTACCCCCATCACCATGGATAGTACCTTACTTCCCCATCACCGTGGATAGTACCTTACTTCCCCATCACCGTGGATAGTACTCTACTACCCCCCTCACCATGGATAGTATCCTACACCCCCCTCACCATGGATAGTATTCTACTACCCCCCTCACCATGGATAGTAATCCATTGTCCTTATCACCATGGATAGTACTCTACTACCCCCCTCACCATGGATAGTACTCTACTACCCCCCTCACCATGGATAGTACTCCATTGTCCTCATCACCATGGATAGTACTCTACTACCCCCCTCACCATGGATAGTACCCTACTACCCCCATCACTGTGGATAGTACCCTACACCCCCATCACCATGAATAGTACTCTACTACCTCCCTCACCATGGATAGTACTCTACTACCCTCCTCATCATGGATAGTACTCTACTACCCCCCTCACCATGGATAGTACTCTACTACCCCCCTCACCATGGATAGTACTCTACTTCCCCCCTCACCATGGATAGTACTCTACTTCCCCCCTCACCATGGATAGTATCCTACACCCCCATCACCATGGATAGTACCCTACATCCCCATCACCGTGGATAGTACTCTACTATCCCCCTCACCATGGATAGTACTCTACTTCCCCCCTCACCATGGATAGCACTCTACTACCCCCCTCACCATGGATAGTACTCTACTACCCCCATCACCATGGATAGTACTCTATTGTCCTCATCACCATGGATAGTACTCTACTACTCTACTACACCCTTCACCATGGATAGCACTCTACTTCCCCCCTCACCATGGATAGTACTCTACTACCCCCCTCACCATGGATAGTACTCTACTACCCCCTCACCATGGATAGTACTCTACTTCCCCCCTCACCATGGATAGCACTCTACTACCCCCCTCACCATGGATAGTACTCTACTACCCCCATCACCATGGCTAGTACCCTACACCCCCATCACCATGGCTAGTACCCTACACCCCCATCACCATGGCTAGTACCCTACACCCCCATCACCATGGCTAGTACCCTACACCCCCATCACCATGGATAGTACCCTACACCCCCATCACCATGGATAGTACTCTACTACCCTCCTCACCATGGATAATACTCCATTGTCCTCATCACCATGGATAGTACCCTACTACCCCCATCACCATGGATAGTACCCTACACCCCCCTCACTGTGGATAGTACTCTACTACCCTCCTCACCATGGATAGTACCCTACACCCCCATCACCATGGATAGTACCCTACACCCCCATCACCATGGATAGTACTCTACTATCCCCCTCACCATGGATAGTATTCTCCTACCCCCCTCACCATGGATAGTACTCCATTGTCCTCATCACCATGGATAGTACTCTACTACCCCCCTCACCATGGATAGTACTCTACTACCCCCATCACCATGGATAGTACTCTACACCCCCATTTACCATGGATAGTACTCTACACCCCCATCACCATGGATAGTACTCTACTACCCCCCTCACCATGGATAGTACTCTACTACCCCCATCACCATGGATAGTATTCCACTACCCCCCTCACCATGGATAGTACTCTACTACCCCCTTACCATGGATAGTACTCTACTACCCCCCTCACCATGGATAGTACCCTACTACCCCCATCACCGTGGATAGTACTCTACTACCCCCCTCACCATGGATAGTACTCTACTACCCCCCTCACCATGGATAGTACTCTACTACCCCCCTCACCATAGATAGTACCCTACACCCCCCTCACCATGGACAGTACTCTACTTCCCCCCTCACCATGGATAGTACTCTACTACCCCCATCACCATGGACAGTACTCTACTTCCCCCCTCACCATGGATAGTACTCTACTACCCCCCTCACCATGGATAGTACTCTACTACCCCCATCACTATGGATAGTACTCTACTACCCCCCTCATCATGGATAGTACTCTACTACCCCCCTCACCATGGATAGTACTCTACTACACCCCTCATCATGGATAGTACTCTACTCCCCCCCTCACCATGGATAGCACTCTACTACCCCCCTCATCATGGATAGTACTCTACTTCCCCCCCTCACCATGGATAGTACTCTACTACCCCCATCACCATGGCTAGTACCCTACACCCCCATCACCATGGCTAGTACCCTACACCCCCATCACCATGGATAGTACTCTACTACCCCCCTCACCATGGATAGTACTCTACTACCCCCCTCACCATGGATAGTACTCTACTACCCCCTTCACCATGGATAGTACTCTACTACCCCCCTCACCATGGATAGTACTCTACTACCCCCATCACCATGGATAGTACTCTACTACCCCCCTCACCATGGATAGTACCCTACTACCCCCATCACCATGGCTAGTACCCTACACCCCCATCACCATGGATAGTACTCTACTACCCTCCTCACCATGGATAATACTCCATTGTCCTCATCACCATGGATAGTACCCTACTACCCCCATCACCATGGATAGTACCCTACACCCCCATCACCATGGATAGTACCCTACACCCCCATCACCTTGGATAGTACTCTACTATCCCCCTCACCATGGATAGTATTCTCCTACCCCCCTCACCATGGATAGTACTCTACTTCCCCCCTCACCATGGATAGTACTCCATTGTCCTCATCACCATGGATAGTACTCTACTACCCCCATCACCATGGATAGTACCCTACACCCCCATCACCATGGATAGTACTCTACTACCCCCCTCACCATAGATAATACTCCATTGTCCTCATCACCATGGATAGTACTCTACTACCCCCTCACCATGGATAGTACTCTACTACCCCCTCACCATGGATAGTACTCTACTACCCCCCTCACCATGGATAGTACTCTACTACCCCCCTCACCATGGATAGTACTCTACTACCCCCATCACCATGGATAGTACCCTACTACCCCCCTCACCATGGATAGTATTCCACTACCCCCCTCACCATGGATAGTACTCTACTACCCCCCTCACCATGGATAGTACTCTACTACCCCCATCACTATGGATAGTACTCTACTACCCCCCTCACCATGGATAGTACTCTACTTCCCCCCTCATCATGGATAGTACTCTACTACCCCCCTCACCATGGATAGCACTCTACTTCCCCCCTCATCATGGATAGTACTCTACTACCCCCCTCACCATGGATAGTACTCTACTACCCCCATCACCATGGATAGTACCCTACACCCCCATCACCATGGATAGTACTCTACTACCCCCCTCACCATGGATAGTACCCTACACTCCCATCACCATGGATAGTACTCTACTACCCCCCTCACCATGGATAGTACTCTACTACACCCCTCATCATGGATAGTACTCTACTACCCCCGTCACCATGGATAGCACTCTACTACCCCCTCACCATGGATAGTACTCTACTACCCCCCTCATCATGGATAGTACCCTACACCCACCGTGGATAGTACTCTACTACCCCCCTCACCATGGATAGTACTCTACTACACCCCTCACCATGGATAGTACTCTACTACCCCCCTCACCATGGATAGTACTCTACTACCCCCATCACCATGGATAGTACTCTACTACCCCCCTCACCATGGATAGTACTCTACTACCCCCCTCACCATGGATAGTACTCTACTACCCCCCTCACCATGGATAGTACTCTACTACCCCCCTCACCATGGATAGCACTCTACTACACCCATCACCATGGATAGTACTCTACTACCCCCATCACCATGGATAGTACTCTACTACCCCCCTCACCATGGATAGTACTCTACTACCCCCATCATCATGGATAGTACTCTACTACCCCCCTCACCATGGATAGTACTCTTTTTTTAATCAATAAAATAGGTTTTTATTTAATAGAACACAAGGCATTACATGGTGCAGTTGCATAGGTATACAATCCATGGAAAACATGAGTTTAGATCCTCATAGCATTACATGAATGGTAGTAGCTATAGCCAACTCATCTATCATATGATTGAGAAGCATTGCATAATTTCCTGAGTTTCAAGCTCTCTTGAGAAGGAAAGTGGAAACAATCAAACAGAACAACAATCAGAAAAGAAGAAGAAAAAAAATGTAATTAAATTAAAAGGAAAAGGTCAGTCCAACTGGTAGTATACATTCAAGACTTTGTGTTCTGAGGAAAAGACAAATCACTTCTGACAGGTCACCCAAATTTCCATATGAGCATCTGAAGTCAGTAGAGGAAACCATCTATCCCATCAGTAAGCTGTCCAGGGCCATCTCCGGGGTGCCACCTCATTCAACCAACTCTGACAGATGCTTATACATTTTTTTGGTGATTTCCTATGATGATAGGTGTTTTCTTCTCGGATGAGGATGGTATTAATTATTTGGATCCACTGTGCCTCCTTCGGGGTCTGTGCTGAAAGCCAAAGCCAGCCAATCAGCTTCCTAGCTAGGTATAAGAGTCTCGTGAGGGCAATGTACACCAAAGGGGGGTACAATTACTCATTGAGATTCCCCAACAGACACGTCAATGGGTCCACCACTAGATGAACCTTGTATACATTGGTAATTTTGGTGACAATTCTGTTCCTCATCAGCTTGGGGCATCTCCAGAGCATATGGATGAGGTCACCCGGATGAGCCTGACATTTTGGACATATGGAAGTCTCTCGTCTACCCTATTTATGTAGCTATACAGGTGTACGGTATACTCGGTGCAATATAAACAGGTGTGACAGCCTCTGTGCCGCAGACATTGACACTGTCCCACTCTCAGAATCTGATCCCACTGTTCACCGTCAATAGGGACAACATCTCGCTCCCATCCCTCCCTGCAGGGTAAAAGGTCAGGGGCTTGTACATGTGATAGTAGATGGGTATAAATTCTAGAAATGATACCTTTCTTCTCAGGGTCAGTGTATATGGATTCCAGGAACGCGGAGTTCTCTAGATTCAGATTAGATTGTCTACACTGGCAATGCATGGCATTCTGTAGCTGTATATATTGGTAATGATGACCTTTCAGCCCAGCGAATTCCCGCAGAAGTTGAAGATACGGCTTTAGGACAGAGTCATTGAGTATTTGGTTGAGGAATCTAATCCCCGCCCTTTTCCAGATCGAATGTATAGCAACTTTAACTAAATCTGTGTAAAAGCGGTTCTGCCAGATGGGCGTTTGACGGAGATACCCAGTCAGTTCCAATGTGTTCTTGACCCCTTTCCAGATTTTCATCGGTAGCTGAACTGTGGGGCAATTAGATGGGACTCTAGGGAGCCCCATTTCCATATGGCACAGGGCAGTGTAGCCTGTATCAGGGCCAAGGAGCAGATCCCTGGAAGAGTCTGTAACCATCTCAAGGTCCCAGCCTGTGAAATGTTGTAAATGGGCTGCAAAATAGTATATTTGTGGATGTGGAACAGCCATCCCACCCTGATCCTTGGGGTGTTGTAGAGTGGCAAGCTTGATGCGTGCCACTCCACCTCTCCAGATGAGGGCCCAGAACTGCGAGTCTATACGTTGGAACCAATACTGTGGTATCCAGATCGGGGCATTATGCAGAATGTACAGTAGTTGTGGAGCCGAAATCATCTTTATGAGATTTACACGTCCGGTTATTGACAGCGGTAAACCTACACCAATTGGCATGTTTGTGTTAAACTGAAGTATTGGTTTCAGATTCAAATTTATATATTCCTGTGGGTCCCTGGTTACCACTATACCCAAATATCTGAATGAAGTGACACCTGTGAGATACATCATCTGGCAAAGCCACCAGTAGAGGATCCAACAGTAGAAGAGCCAATTGTGCCAGTTTATGGCAAAGCCCAACAGCTGCCCGAACTGATCAATTAGGCGCATCACTGCCCTCAAAAAGTCCTCAGTATGATAGTACTCTATTACCCCCATCATCACATCACCATGGATAATACTCTATCCAGTCTGGTCACAGGAACAATGACATGTGCTCTTCTATCCGGTATACTGTGTCTGATATGTGGCTCTCTCCTACCAGCTGGACATTTTGGAGGACACCATCCACCATGACCATGATCATATCCTGCAGGAGAACTTCCGGGAGCCACAGAGTCTGAACGGACGTCTGGTTTTGTCCAGTTTCCGACCTCCGGTGTCAGGACGGAAAGCTCCTGAACAAGGTAGAGTCACACATTGTCTCCTCTCTATACAGTCCTCTATAGTAATTCAGATAAAAGTCGGGTAAGAAAGCTCCACCTATGAGGATCCAGTCTGGGTGGATAAAGAAGATGTAATGGGAGATCTCTGTATATCTCTGAGGAGAATTCATTCTGAGATGGATCTGCCATGGCAAGCAGCACTCTGGGTGTTACACAGTCAACCGTGGGAGGAGCAACCAAAATATCATCAGTCACATGATCAGGGTGAAGCTGTTCTTTGCTCAGAGTAGATGTCTGATGGCTCCATACTGTTGAGATTAACTTCTAAAAGCTTTACAAAGAATAACCTGTGAATCCAAATAAACCTCCATCCAATCCTATATCTTCTCCAATATTTTATTCTGTGTGCTGTGATATCCTACCCCCTATCCCATCCTAGTCTACCCCCCCCATCTCCAATCCTATAGTCTATCCTCCCCAATCTCCGATCCTGTAGTCTATCCTCCCCAATCTCCAGTAATATAGACTATTCTCCCTAACCGCCAATCCTATAGTCTATCCTCCCCAATCTGTGATCCTATAGTCTATCCTCTTCAATCTCCGATCCTATAGTCTATCCTCCTCAATCTCCAGTCCGATAGTCTATCCTCCTCAATCTCCAGTCCTATAGTCTATCCTCCTCAGTCTCCAGTCCGATAGTCTATCCTCCTCAATCTCCAGTCCTATAGTCTATCCTCCTCAATCTCCAGTCCTATAGTCTATCCTCCCCAATCTCCAGTCATATAGACTATTCTCCCCAATCTCCGATCCTATAGTCTATCCTCCTCAATCTCCGATCCTATAGTCTATCCTCCTCAATCTCCGATCCTTTAGTCTATCCTCCTAAATCTCCAGTCCTATAGTCTATCCTCCTCAATCTCCGATCCTATAGTCTATCCTCCTCAATCTCCGATCCTATAGTCTATCCTCTTCAATCTCCGATCCTATAGTCTATCCTCCTAAATCTCCAGTCCTATAGTCTATCCTCCTCAATCTCCAGTCCTATAGTCTATCCTCCTCAATCTCCAGTCCTATAGTCTATCCTCCTCAATCTCCGATCCTTTAGTCTATCCTCCTCAATCTCCAATCCTATAGTCTATCCTCCTAAATCTCCAGTCCTATAGTCTATCCTTCTCAATCTCCAAGCCTATAGTCTATCCTCCCCAATCTCCAGTCATATAGATTATTCTCCCCAACCGCCAATCCTATAGTCTATCCTCCTCAATCTCCGATCCTTTAGTCTATCCTCCTCAATCTCCGATCCTATAGTCTATCCTCCCCAGTCTCCAATTCTATAGTCTATCCTCCCCAATCTCCAATTCTATAGTCTATCCTCCTCAATCTCCAAGCCTATAGTCTATCCTCCCCAATTTCCAGTCCTATAGTCTATCCTCCTCAATCTCCAATCCTATAGTCTATCCTCCCCAATCTCCGATCCTGTAGTCTATCCTCCCCAATCTCCGATCCTGTAATCTATCCTCCCCAATCTCTAGTCATATAGTCTATCCTCCCCAATCTCCAATCCTATAGTCTATCCTCCCCAATCTCCGATCCTGTAGTCTACCCTCCCCAATCTCCGATCCTGTAGTCTATCCTCCTCAATCTCCAGTCCTATAGTCTATCCTCCCCAATCTCCAATCCTATAGTCTACCCTCCTCAATCTCCAGTCCTATAGTCTATCCTCCCCAATCTCCAATCCTATAGTCTATCCTCCCCAATCTCCGATCCTGTAGTCTACCCTCCCCAATCTCCGATCCTGTAGTCTATCCTCCTCAATCTCCAGTCCTATAGTCTATTCTCCCCAAACTCCAATCCTATAGTCTATCCTTCCCTTTCTCCAATCCTATAGTCTATCCTCCTCAATCTCCAATCCTATAGTCTATCCTCCCCAATCTCCGATCCTGTAGTCTACCCTCCCCAATCTCCAATCCTATAGTCTATCCTCCCCAATCTCCGATCCTTTAGTCTATCCTCCTCAATCTCCAGTCCTATAGTCTATCCTCCCCAATCTCCAATCCTATAGTCTATCCTCCCCAATCTCCGATCCTGTAGTCTATCCTCCTCAATCTCCAGTCCTATAGTCTATCCTCCCCAATCTCCAATCCTATAGTCTACCCTCCTCAATCTCCAGTCCTATAGTCTATCCTCCCCAATCTCCAATCCTATAGTCTATCCTCCCCAATCTCCGATCCTGTAGTCTACCCTCCCCAATCTCCGATCCTGTAGTCTATCCTCCTCAATCTCCAGTCCTATAGTCTATTCTCCCCAAACTCCAATCCTATAGTCTATCCTTCCCTTTCTCTAATCCTATAGTCTATCCTCCTCAATCTCCAGTCCTATAGTCTATCCTCCCCAATCTCCGATCCTGTAGTCTATCCTCCCCAATCTCCGATCTTATAGTCTATCCTCCTCAATCTCCAGTCCTATAGTCTATTCTCCTCAATCTCCAAGCCTATAGCCTATCCTCCCCAATCTCTAGTCCTATAGTCTATCCTCCCCAATCTCCGATCCTGTAGTCTATCCTCCCCAATCTCCAGTCCTATAGTCTATCCTCCTCAATCTCCAAGCCTATAGTCTATTCTCCCCAATCTCCAGTCCTATTATCTATCCTCCCCAATCTCCAGTCCTATAGTCTATCCTCCTCAATCTCCAAGCCTATAGTCTATTCTCCCCAATCTCCAGTCCTATTATCTATCCTCCCCAATCTCCGATCCTGTAGTCTATCCTCCTCAATCTCCAGTCCTATAGTCTATCCTCCTCAATCTCCAGTCCTATAGTCTATCCTCCCCAATCTCCAATCCTGTAGTCTATCCTCCCCAATCTCTGATCCTGTAGTCTATCCTCCCCAATCTCCAGTCCTATAGTCTATCCTCCCCAATATCCAGTCATATAGTCTATTCTCCCCAATCTCCGATCCTATAGTCTATCCTCCTAAATCTCCAGTCCTATAGTCTGGAGTACCTGTGTATTGTCTTGTTGTGTACCTGTGTATTGTCTTGTTGAGTATTAGCGCCAGGAAGCTAGCTGTTAGGTAATTTGGACAGGGTATAATCCACAAATCCTCACTAAATTTAATAGGTACGATGCCCGGCGGGTGTGGAGAGGTGACTCTTTGTACATCTTGCCGCATGTATGTGTTCCTTGATCATCCGATCGAGGGCGAATACTGCTGTGCAAAATGTAAGCACATTGTTTCCCTGGAAGCCCAGGTTCTGAATCTGGGGAAGCAACTGTCAGCACTGAGAAGTCCCTCCATACTAAAGGTGAGCCAGGAACGTACACGGCAGGTGCCGGCAGGGGCCAGCACAGAGGCGGGTGGAGACAAAGAGGTGCCGGCACTAGCAAAGAGTAGATGGGTGACAGTCAGGAGGGGTAGAGGGGGAAGTGCCAGAGAGGCCGATCCAGGACTGGAGCATCCCAATAAGTACGCTCCATTGAGTGACATTGGTGAAACCAGTCAGGGACCAGCACTGCTGGAGATGAGGGACTCTCCTAGCTGCCAGGGGAAGAACTCCTCCAGTGAGAGTGGGGGGGGCAGCAAAGGGAAAGGAAAGACAGATTCTGGTGGTAGGGGACTCAATTCTTAGAAGGACAGAGAGGGCAATCTGTAACCAAGACCTGAAGCGCCGAACAGTATGTTGTCTACCGGGCGCTCGGGTTCGGCACATCACGGATCTTGTGGACAGATTATTGGGAGGGGCTGGGGAAGACCCGGCTGTCATGGTGCACGTTGGCACCAATGACAAAGTCAGAGGCAGATGGAGTGTCCTAAAGAACGATTTTAGGGACTTAGGAGCTAAATTGAGGAAAAGGACCTCCAAGGTAGTCTTCTCAGGAATACTACCGGTACATCGAGCCACACCAGAAAGGAAGAGGGAGATTAGGGAAGTAAACAAGTGGCTGAAGAGCTGGTGTAGTAAGGAGGGGTTTGGGTTCCTGGAGGACTGGGCCGACTTCTCATTCGGTAACCGGTACTATAGAAGGGACGGACTGCACCTAAATGAGGAGGGTGCAGATCTGCTGGGAATGAAGATGGCCAAAAAGTTAGAGGGGTTTTTAAACTAGGCGATGGGGGGGAGGGTCCAGAGACAGTGATAGCCAGTGCGGATGATATTCCAGAGGGCAGTATTGGGGGCATTATTGGCAGGTTAACCAAAGCACAAAAACACAATGTGAGTATAGTAGCAAGTCCTAGTTGCAATCTCGGAACACCCAATACGAGGACAATATGCGACCGGTCTAAACTATGTGGCATGTTCACCAATGCCAGGAGCATGGCGGACAAGATGGGTGAACTAGAGATACTGTTGTACAAGGAGGATTTGGATTTTGTGGGAATTTCAGAGACCTGGTTCAACAGCTCTCATGATTGGCTGGCAAACATTCAAGGGTATTCCCTTTATCGCAAGGATAGAGAGGGTAAAAAAGGGGGAGGGGTATGCCTATATATCAAGAATAATGTACAAGTGAATGTGAGAGATGACATCACTGAGGGAGCTAGAGAGGAGGTGGAATCTTTATGGGTAGAGCTCCAAAGGAATGAAGCTAAGGGAAAAATAATACTGGGAGTATGCTATAGGCCCCCTAACCTGAGGGAGGAAGTGGAGACGGATCTCCTATCACAAATTGGATTAGCAGCAAGGATGGGAAGTGTTATCATAATGGGGGATTTTAATTATCCAGACATAGATTGGGCGGAGGGAACCGCGCATTCATTTAAGGCTCGCCAGTTCCTTAATGTCTTGCAGGACAATTTTATGGGTCAGATGGTAGACGCACCAACTAGAAATAAAACATTACTGGATCTACTGATTACCAACAATACAGACCTGATCACAGATGTGGAAATACGGGGCAATTTAGGTAACAGCGATCACAGGTCAATTAGTTTCAGTATAAATCACACAAATAGGAAACATGAAGGGAACACAAAGACACTGAATTTCAAAAGAGCCAACTTCCCTAAACTACAAACCTTGCTAAAAGGCATAAATTGGGATAAAATATTAGGAACAAAGAATACGGAGGAGAGATGGGTTTGTTTTAAGAGCATATTAAATAAGGGCATTAGCCAATGTATCCCATTGGTTAATAAATTTAAAAGAGCGAACAAACATCCTGGATGGCTTAACTCCAATGTAAAAATGCATATAAAAGCAAAGGAGAAGGCCTTCAAAAAATACAAGGTTGAGGGATCATCCTCAGCATTCAGACTTTATAAAGAATGCAATAAGAAATGTAAGGGTGCAATTAGGACGGCTAAGATAGAACATGAAAGACACATAGCGGAGGAGAGCAAAAAAAATCCCAAGAAATTCTTTACGTATGTAAACAGTAAAAAAGGGAGGACAGACCATATTGGCCCCATAAAGAATGAGGAAGGACATCTGGTTACAAAGGATGGGGAGATGGCAAAGGTATTGAATTTATTCTTCTCCTCAGTCTTCACGAGTGAATCGGGGGGCTTCAGTAACCAAAACTGCAGTGTTTATCCTCAGGACACAACACAGGAAGCACCTACATGGTTAACAGAGGACAGAATTAAAATTAGACTTGAGAAACTTAACATTAATAAATCACCGGGACCAGATGGCTTGCATCCGAGGGTACTTAGGGAACTCAGTCAGGTGATTGCCAGACCGTTGTTCCTAATTTTTACAGACAGTCTATTGACTTGAAAGGTACCAGCTGATTGGAGAAAAGCCAATGTAGCACCAATATTTAAAAAGGGCCCAAAAAACATCCCTGGGAATTACAGACCAGTCAGCCTAACATCAATAGTATGTAAACTCTTGGAGGGGATGATAAGGGACTATATACAAGATTTTAGTATTAAGAACAGTATCATTAGCAGTAATCAGCATGGATTCATGAAGAATCGTTCTTGCCAAACCAATCTATTAACCTTCTATGAGGAGATGAGTTGCCATCTAGATAAAGGAAGGCCCGTAGACGTGGTGTATCTGGATTTTACAAAAGCATTTGACACAGTTTCCCATAAATGTTTACTGTACAAAATAAGGTGCGTTGGCATGGACCATAGGGTGAGTACATGGATTGAAAACTGGCTACAAGGGCGAGTTCAAAGGGTGGTGATAAATGGGGAGTACTCAGAATGGTCAGGGGTGGGTAGTGGGGTCCCCCAGGGTTCTGTGCTGGGACCAATCCTATTTAATTTGTTCATAAATGACCTGGAGGATGGGATAAACAGTTCAATCTCTGTATTTGTGGACGATACTAAGCTAAGCAGGGCAATAACTTCTCCGCAGGATGTGGAAACCTTGCAAAAAGATCTGAACAAATGAATGGGGGAGGGGCGACTACATGGCAAATGAGGTTCAATGTAGAAAAATGTAAAATAATGCATTTGGGTGGCAAAAATCTGAATGCAATCTATAGACTGGGGGGAGAACCTCTGGGGGGATCTAGGATGGAAAAGGACCTGGGGGTCCTAGTAGATGATAGGCTCAGCAATGACATGCAATGCCAAGCTGCTGCTAACAAAGCAAACAGAATATTGGCATTAAAAAGGGATCAACTCCAGAGATAAAACGATAATTCTCCCGCTCTACAAGACTCTGGTCCGGCCGCACCTGGAGTATGCTGTCCAGTTCTGGGCACCAGTCCTCAGGAAGGATGTACTGGAAATGGAGCGACTACAAAGAAGGGCAACAAAGCTAATAAAGGGTCTGGAGGATCTTAGTTATGAGGAAAGGTTGTGAGCTCTGAACTTATTCTCTCTGGAGAAGAGACGCTTGAGAGGGGATATGATTTCATTGTATAAATACCGGACTGGTGACCCCACAATATACAAATACCGGACTGGTGACCCCACAATATATAAATACCGGACTGGTGACCCCACAATATATAAATACCGGACTGGTGACCCCACAATATATAAATACCGGACTGGTGACCCCACAATATATAAATACCGGACTGGTGACCCCACAATATATAAATACCGGACTGGTGACCCCACAATATATAAATACCGGACTGGTGACCCCACAATATATAAATACCGGACTGGTGACCCCACAATATATAAATACCGGACTGGTGACCCCACAATATATAAATACCGGACTGGTGACCCCACAATATATAAATACCGGACTGGTGACCCCACAATATATAAATACCGGACTGGTGACCCCACAATA
This sequence comes from Aquarana catesbeiana, assembly GCF_042186555.1. Lineage (NCBI taxonomy): Eukaryota > Metazoa > Chordata > Amphibia > Anura > Ranidae > Aquarana > Aquarana catesbeiana. The sequence continues at coordinate 991,166,398 of NC_133324.1, read as the reverse complement.
TATAAATACCGGACTGGTGACCCCACAATATATAAATACCAGACTGGTGACCCCACAATATATAAATACCGGACTGGTGACCCCACAATATATAAATACTGTACTGGTGACCCCACAATATATAAATACCGGACTGGTGACCCCACAATATATAAATACCGGACTGGTGACCCCACAATAGGGATAAAACATTTTCGCAGAAGAGAGTTTAATAAGACTCGTGGCCACTCATTACAATTAGAAGAAAAGAGGTTTAACCTTAAACTACGTAGAGGGTTCTTTACTGTAAGAGCGGCAAGGATGTGGAATTCCCTTCCACAGGCGGTGGTCTCAGCGGGGAGCATTGATAGCTTTAAGAAACTATTAGATAATCACCTGAATGACCGCAACATACAGAGATATATAATGTAATATGACATATAATCACACAACATACAGATATATAATGTAATATGACATATAATCACACAACATACAGAGATATATAATGTAATATGACATATAATCACACAACATACAGAGATATATAATGTAATATGACATATAATCACACAACATACAGAGATATATAATGTAATATAACATATAATCACACAACATACAGGATATATAATGTAATATAACATATAATCACACAACATACAGAGATATATAATGTAATATGACATATAATCACACAACATACAGAGATATATAATGTAATATGACATATAATCACACAACATACAGGATATATAATGTAATATGACATATAATCACACAACATACAGAGATATATAATGTAATATGACATATAATCACACAACATACAGAGATATATAATGTAATATGACATATAATCACACAACATACAGAGATATATAATGTAATATGACATATAATCACACAACATACAGGATATATAATGTAATATGACATATAATCACACAACATACAGAGATATATAATGTAATATGACATATAATCACACAACATACAGAGATATATAATGTAATATGACATATAATCACACAACATACAGGGATATGTAATGTAATATGACATATAATCACACAACATACAGAGATATATAATGTAATATGACATATAATCACACAACATACAGAGATATATAATGTAATATGACATATAATCACACAACATACAGAGATATATAATGTAATATGACATATAATCACACAACATACAGAGATATATAATGTAATATGACACATAATCACACAACATACAGAGATATATAATGTAATATGACATATAATCACACAACATACAGAGATATATAATGTAATATGACATATAATCACACAACATACAGAGATATATAATGTAATATGACATATAATCACACAACATACAGGGATATATAATGTAATATGACATATAATCACACAACATACAGAGATATATAATGTAATACTGACATAATCACACAACATACAGAGATATATAATGTAATATGACACATAATCACACACATAGGTTGGACTTGATGGACTTGTGTCTTTTTTCAACCTCACCTTCTATGTAACTATGTAACTATATAGTCTATCCTCCCCAATCTCCGATCCTGTAGTCTATCCTCCCCAATCTCCGATCCTTTAGTCTATCCTCCTCGATCTCCAGTCCTATAGTCTATCCTCCCCAATCTCCGATCCTGTAGTCTATCCTCCCCAATCTCCAGTCCTGTAGTCTATCCTCCTCAATCTCCAGTCCTATAGTTTATCCTCCTCAATCTCCAGTCCTATAGTTTATCCTCCTCAATCTCCAACCCTATAGTCTATCCTCCCCAATCTCCAGTCCTATAGTTTATCCTCCTCAATCTCCAACCCTATAGTCTATCCTCCTCGATCTCCAGTCCTATAGTCTATCCTCCCCAATCTCCGATCCTGTAGTCTATCCTCCCCAATCTCCGATCCTTTAGTCTATCCTCCTCAATCTCCAGTCCTATAGTCTATCCTCCTCGATCTCCAGTCATATAGACTATTCTCCCCAACCGCCAATCCTATAGTCTATCCTCCCCAATCTCCGATCCTTTAGTCTATCCTCCCCAATCTCTGATCCTTTAGTCTATCCTCCCCAATCGCCAATCCTTTAGTCTATCCTCCCCAATCTCTGATCCTTTAGTTTATCCTCCCCAATCTCCAATCCTATAGTCTATCCTCCCCAATCTCCGATCCTGTAGTCTATCCTCCCCAATCTCCGATCCTATAGTCTATCCTCCCCAATCTCCGATCCTGTAGTCTATCCTCCCCAATCTCCGATCCTATAGTCTATCCTCCCCAATCTCCGATCCTGTAGTCTATCCTCCCCAATCTCCGATCCTTTAGTCTATCCTCCTCAATCTCCAGTCCTATAGTCTATCCTCCTCAATCTCCAGTCCTATAGTCTATCCTCCTCGATCTCCAGTCATATAGACTATTCTCCCCAACCGCCAATCCTATAGTCTATCCTCCCCAATCTCCGATCCTTTAGTCTATCCTCCCCAATCTCTGATCCTTTAGTCTATCCTCCCCAATCGCCAATCCTTTAGTCTATCCTCCCCAATCTCCGATCCTGTAGTCTATCCTCCCCAACCGCCAATCCTATAGTCTAACCTCCCCAACCGCCAATCCTATAGTCTATCCTCTCCAATCTCTAGTCCTTTAGTCTATCCTCCCCAATCTCCAGGCCTATAGTCTATCCTCCTACGTCTCCAATCCTATAGTCTATCCTCCTTGATCTCCAGTCCTATAGTCTATCCTCCTCAATCTCCAATCCTATAGTCTATCCTCCCCAATCTCCAATCCTGTAGTCTATCCTCCTCAATCTCCAATCCTTTAGTCTATCCTCCACAATCTTCAGTCCTTTAGTCTATTCTCCCTAAACTCCAATCCTATAGTCTATCCTCCCCAATCTCTAGTCCTTTTGTCTATTCTCCCCAATCTACAGGCCTATAGTCTATCCTCCTCAATCCCCAGTCCTATAGCCTATTCTCCCCGATCCCCAATCCTATAGTCTATTCTCCCCGATCCCCAATCCTATAGTCTATCCTCTCCAATCCTATAGTCTATCCCCCTCAATCTCCAATCCTATAGTCTATTCTCCTCTATTCTCCTCAATCCCCAATCCTATAGTCTATCCTCTCCAATCTCCAGTCCTATAGTCTATTCTCCTCAATCTCCAATCCTAAAGTCTATTCTCCCCGATCTCCAATCCTATAGTCTATTCTCCCCGATCCCCAATCCTATAGTCTATCCTCTCCAATCCTATAGTCTATCCCCCTCAATCTCCAATCCTATAGTCTATTCTCCTCTATTCTCCTCAATCCCCAATCCTATAGTCTATCCTCTCCAATCTCCAGTCCTATAGTCTATTCTCCTCAATCTCCAATCCTAAAGTCTATTCTCCCCGATCTCCAATCCTATAGTCTATTCTCCCCGATCCCCAATCCTATAGTCTATCCTCTCCAATCCTATAGTCTATCCCCCTCAATCTCCAATCCTATAGTCTATTCTCCTCTATTCTCCTCAATCCCCAATCCTATAGTCTATCCTCTCCAATCTCCGATCCTATAGTCTATCCTCCTCAATCTCCAGTCCTATAGTCTATCCTCCTCAATCTCCAGTCCTATAGTCTATCCTCCTCAATCTCCAGTCTTATAGTCTATCCTCCCTAATCTCCAATCCTATAGTCCAGAGGTCTCCAAAATATCTAAACAAAGGTCCGGTTTACTGTACTTCAGGCTTCAGGGGAGCCACACTGTGGCCAGTAGGAGTAACAAATGCCCCATCATTGCTTTTAGTGGGAGGAAAAGTGTCCCATTAATGGTGTCTATGGAAGGAATAATGCCCCATTAATGGAGTCAGCTGGAGGAAAAATGTCCCAAGGACCGGATAAAGGCAAGGAAAGGGCTGCATCTGCCCTCCCTGGGCCACAGTTTGGAGACCACTGCTATAATCCATCCTCCCCAATCTCCAATCTATAGCCTATCCCCCAATCTACAATCCTATAGTCTATCCTCCCAGAACTCCAGTGCTATAGTCTGTCCTCCCCAATCTCTGAAACTATATTTTATCCTCCCTGATCTCCAATCCTAGAGTCTATGCTCCCCAATCTCCAATCCCCTGTCCATTGGCCACAGTCATCTCCTGCTCTGCCTCCTCTCTCCATTGTCCACAGTCATCTCCTGCTCTGCCTCCTCTCTCCATTGTCCACAGTCATCTCCTGCTCTGCCTCCTCTCTCCATTGTCCACAGTCATCTCCTGCTCTGCCTCCTCTCTCCATTGTCCACAGTCATCTCCTGCTCTGCTTCCTCTCTCCATTGTCCACAGTCATCTCCTGCTCTGCCTCCTCTCTCCATTGTCCACAGTCATCTCCTGCTCTGCCTCCTCTCTCCATTGTCCACAGTCATCTCCTGCTCTGCCTCCCCTCTCCATTGTCCACAGTCATCTCCTGCTCTGCCTCCTCTCTCCATTGTCCACAGTCATCTCCTGCTCTGCTTCCTCTCTCCATTGTCCACAGTCATCTCCTGCTCTGCCTCCTCTCTCCATTGTCCACAGTCATCTCCTGCTCTGCCTCCTCTCTCCATTGTCCACAGTCATCTCCTGCTCTGCCTCCCCTCTCCATTGTCCACAGTCATCTCCTGCTCCGCCTCCCCTCTCCATTGTCCACAGTCATCTCCTGCTCTCCCCCCTCTCCATTGTCCACAGTCATCGCCTGCTCCACCTCCCCTCTCCATTGTCCACAGTCATCTCCTGCTCTGCCTCCCCTCTCCATAGTCCACAGTCATCTCCTTCTCCGCTTCCCCTCTCCATTGTCCACAGTCATCTCCTGCTCTGCCTCCCCTCTCCATTGTCCACAGTCATCTCCTGCTCTGCCTCCCCTCTCCATTGTCCACAGTCATCTCCTGCTCTCCCCCCTCTCCATTGTCCACAATCATCTCCTGCTCTCCCCCCCTCTCCATTGTCCACAGTCATCTCCTGCTCTCCCCCCTCTCCATTGTCCACAGTCATCTCCTGCTCCGCCTCCCCTCTCCATTGTCCACAGTCATCTCCTTCTCCGCTTCCCCTCTCCATTGTCCACAGTCATCACCTGCTCCGCCTCCCCTCTCCATTGTCCACAGTCATCTCCTGCTCCACCTCCCCTCTCCATTGTCCACAGTCATCTCCTGCTCCGCCTCCCCTCTCCATTGTCCACAGTCATCTCCTTCTCCGCTTCCCCTCTCCATTGTCCACAGTCATCACCTGCTCCGCCTCCCCTCTCCATTGTCCACAGTCATCTCCTGCTCCACCTCCCCTCTCCATTGTCCACAGTCATCTCCTGCTCTGCCTCCTCTCTCCATTGTCCACAGTCATCTCCTGCTCTGCCTCCTCTCTCCATTGTCCACAGTCATCTCCTGCTCTGTCTCCCCTCTCCATTGTCCACAGTCATCTCCTGCTCTGCCTCCCCTCTCCATTGTCCACAGTCATCTCCTGCTCTGTCTCCCCTCTCCATTGTCCACAGTCATCTCCTGCTCTGCCTCCCCTCTCCATTGTCCACAGTCCTCTCCTGCTCTGCCTCCCCTCTCCATTGTCCACAGTCATCTCCTGCTCTCCCCCCTCTCCATTGTCCACAGTCATCTCCTGCTCTGCCTCCCCTCTCCATTGTCTACAGTCATCTCCTGCTCTGTCTCCTCTCTCCATTGTCCACAGTCATCTCCTGCTCTCCCCCCTCTCCATTGTCCACAGTCATCTCCTTCTCCGCCTCTCCTCTCCATTGTCCACAGTCATCTCCTGCTCTGCCTCCCCTCTCCATTGTCCACAGTCATCACCTGCTCCGCCTCCCCTCTCCATTGTCCACAGTCATCTCCTTCTCCGCTTCCCCTCTCCATTGTCCACAGTCATCTCCTGCTCTGCCTCCTCTCTAAATTGTCCACAGTCCTCTCCTGCTCTGCCTCCTCTCTCCATTGTCCACAGTCATCTCCTGCTCTCCCCCCTCTCCATTGTCCACAGTCATATCCTGCTCTGCCTCCTCTCTCCATTGTCCACAGTCCTCTCCTGCTCTGCCTCTCCTCTCCATTGTCCACAGTCATCTCCTGCTCTGCCTCCTCTCCATTGTCCACAGTCATATCCTGCTCTGCCTCCTCTCTCCATTGTCCACAGTCCTCTCCTGCTCTGCCTCTCCTCTCCATTGTCCACAGTCATCTCCTGCTCCGCCTCCCCTCTCCATTGTCCACAGTCATCTCCTGCTCTCCCCCCTCTCCATTGTCCACAGTCATCTCCTGCTCCACCTCCCCTCTCCATTGTCCACAGTCATCTCCTGCTCCGCCTCCCCTCTCCATTGTCCACAGTCATCTCCTTCTCCGCTTCCCCTCTCCATTGTCCACAGTCATCTCCTGCTCTGCCTCCCCTCTCCATTGTCCACAGTCATCTCCTGCTCCGCCTCCCCTCTCCATTGTCCACAGTCATCTCCTGCTCTCCCCCCTCTCCATTGTCCACAGTCATCTCCTGCTCCACCTCCCCTCTCCATTGTCCACAGTCATCTCCTGCTCCGCCTCCCCTCTCCATTGTCCACAGTCATCTCCTTCTCCGCTTCCCCTCTCCATTGTCCACAGTCATCTCCTGCTCTACCTCCCCTCTCCATTGTCCACAGTCATCTCCTGCTCCACCTCCCCTCTCCATTGTCCACAGTCATCTCCTGCTCCGCCTCCCCTCTCCATTGTCCACAGTCATCTCCTTCTCCGCTTCCCCTCTCCATTGTCCACAGTCATCTCCTGCTCTGCCTCCCCTCTCCATTGTCCACAGTCATCTCCTGCTCCGCCTCCCCTCTCCATTGTCCACAGTCATCTCCTGCTCTCCCCCCTCTCCATTGTCCACAGTCATCTCCTTCGCTTCCCCTCTCCATTGTCCACAGTCATCTCCTGCTCTGCCTCCCCTCTCCATTGTCCACAGTCCTCTCCTGCTCTGCCTCTCCTCTCCATTGTCCACAGTCATCTCCTGCTCTGCCTCCTCTCTCCATTGTCCACAGTCATCTCCTGCTCCGCCTCCCCTCTCCATTGTCCACAGTCATCTCCTGCTCTGCCTCCCCTCTCCATTGTCTACAGTCATCTCCTGCTCTGCCTCCTCTCTCCATTGTCCACAGTCATCTCCTGCTCTCCCCCCTCTCCATTGTCCACAGTCATCTCCTTCTCCGCCTCTCCTCTCCATTGTCCACAGTCATCTCCTGCTCTGCCTCCCCTCTCCATTGTCCACAGTCATCTTTTGCTCCGCCTCCCCTCTCCATGGTCCACAGTGATCTCCTTCTCCGCCTCTCCTCTCCATTGTCCACAGTCATCTCCTGCTCCGCCTCCCCTCTCCATTGTCCACAGTCATCTCCTGCTCTGCCTCCCCTCTCCATTGTCCACAGTCATCTCCTGCTCCATCTCCTCTCTCCATTGTCCACAGTCATCTCCTGCTCTGCCTCCTCTCTCCATTGTCCACAGTCATCTCCTTCTCCGCCTCCCCTCTCCATTGTCCACAGTCATCCCCTTCTCCGCCTCCCCTCTCCATTGTCCACAGTCATCTCCTTCTCCGCCTCCCCTCTCCATTGTCCACAGTCATCTCCTTCTCCACCTCTCCTCTCCATTGTCCACAGTCATCTCCTGCTCTGCCTCCCCTCTCCATTGTCCACAGTCATCTCCTGCTCCGCCTCCCCTCTCCATTGTCCACAGTCATCTCCTGCTCCGCCTCCCCTCTCCATTGTCCACAGTCATCTCCTGCTCTGTCTCCCCTCTCCATTGTCCACAGTCATCTCCTGCTCTGCCTCCCCTCTCCATTATCCACAGTCATCTCCTGCTCTGTCTCCTCTCTCCATTGTCCACAGTCATCTCCTGCTCTGCCTCTCCTCTCCATTGTCCACAGTCATCTCCTTCTCTGCCTCCTCTCTCCATTGTCCACAGTCATCTCCTTCTCCGCCTCCCCTCTCCATTGTCCACAGTCATCTCCTTCTCCGCCTCCCCTCTCCATTGTCCACAGTCATCTCCTTCTCCACCTCTCCTCTCCATTGTCCACAGTCATCTCCTGCTCCGCCTCCCCTCTGCATTGTCCACAGTCATCTCCTTCTCTGCCTCCTCTCTCCATTGTCCACAGTCATCTCCTTCTCCGCATCCCCTCTCCATTGTCCACAGTCATCTCCTTCTCCGCCTCCCCTCTCCATTGTCCACAGTCATCTCCTTCTCCACCTCTCCTCTCCATTGTCCACAGTCATCTCCTGCTCCGCCTCCCCTCTCCATTGTCCACAATCATCTCCTGCTCTGATTCCTCCTCAGCTCCAGCACCCAGCGCCTCCGCTCCAGATTCTGCTAACGGCCCCAGCGATCGCTCCGGAGAAGGTAGGACACAATAAGTTTGTATGACCGGGGGGTTCGTTGCCGGTATGGGATACAATTAATGATTGGCAGTTTACTATGAAATGTGTATAGGAAAACATCTGCCCTCCCCACCTTCTCTTCCCTGATCTCCAATCCTAGAGTCTATCCTCCCCAATCTCCAATCCCCTCTCCATTGTCCACAGTCATCTCCTGCTCTGCCTCCTCTCTCCATTGTCCACAGTCATCTCCTGCTCCGCCCCTCCCCTCTCCATTGTCCACAGTCATCTCCTTCTCCGCCTCCCCTCTCCATTGTCCACAGTCATCTCCTTCTCTGCCTCCTCTCTCCATTGTCCACAGTCATCTCCTGCTCTACCTCCCCTCTCCATTGTCCACAGTCATCTCCTGCTCTGTCTCCCCTCTCCATTGTGCACAGTCATCTCCTGCTCTGCCTCCGCTCTCCATTGGCAACAGTCATCTCCTTCTCCGCCTCCCCTCTCCATTGTCCACAGTCATCTCCTGCTCTGCCTTCCCTCTCCATTGTCCACAGTCATCTCCTGCTCCACCTCCCCTCTTCATTGTCCACAGTCATCTCCTGCTCTGCCTCCCCTCTCCATTGTCCACAGTTATCTCCTGCTCTCCCCCCGCTCTCCATTGTCCACAGTCATCTCCTGCTCTGCCTCTCCTCTCCATTGTCCACAGTCATCTCCTGCTCTGCCTTCCCTCTCCATTGTCCACAGTCATCTCCTGCTCCACCTCCCCTCTCCATTGTCCACAGTCATCTCCTGCTCCGCCTCCCCTCTCTATTGTCCACAGTCATCTCCTGCTCTCCCCCCGCTCTCCATTGTCCACAGTCATCTCCTGCTCTCCCCCCTCTCTCCATTGTCCACAGTCATCTCCTGCTCTGCCTCTCCTCTCCATCGTCCACAGTCATCTCCTGCTCTGCCTCCCCTCTCCATTGTCCACAGTCATCTCCTGCTCTCCCCCCTCTCTATTGTCCACAGTCATCTCCTGCTCTGCCTCCCCTCTCCATTGTCCACAGTCATCTCCTGCTCTGCCTCTCCTCTCCATCGTCCACAGTCATCTCCTGCTCTGCCTCCCCTCTCCATTGTCCACAGTCATCTCCTGCTCTCCCCCCTCTCTATTGTCCACAGTCATCTCCTGCTCTGCCTCCCCTCTCCATTGTCCACAGTCATCTCCTGCTCTGCCTCTCCTCTCCATCGTCCACAGTCATCTCCTGCTCTGCCTCTCCTCTCCATTGTCCACAGTCATGTCCTTCTCCGCCTCTCCTCTCCATTGTCCACAGTCATCTCCTGCTCTGCCTCTCCTCTCTATTGTCCACAGTCATCTCCTGCTCTGCCTCCCCTCTCCATTGTCCACAGTCTTCTCCTGCTCTGCCTCCCCTCTCCATTGTCCACAGTCATCTCCTGCTCTCCCCCCTCTCCACTGTCCACAGTCATCTCCTGCTCTGCCCCTCCTCTCCATTGTCCACAGTCTTCTCCTGCTCCCCCCCTCTCCATTGTCCACAGTCATCTCCTGTTCTGCCTCCTCTCTCCATTGTCCACAGTCATCTCCTGCTCTGCCTCTCCTCTCCATTGTCCACAGTCATCTCCTGCTCTGCCTCCTCTCTCCATTGTCCACAGTCCTCTCCTGCTCTGCCTCCTCTCTCCATTGTCCACAGTAATCTCCTGCTCTCCCCCCTCTCCATTGTCCACAGTCATCTCCTGCTCTGCCTCCTCTCTCCATTGTCCACATTCCTCTCCTGCTCTGCCTCTCCTCTCCATTGTCCACAGTCATCTCCTGCTCTGCCTCCTCTCTCCATTGTCCACAGTCATCTCCTGCTCTCCCCCCTCTCCATTGTCCACAGTCATCTCCTGCTCGGCCTCCCCTCTCCATTGTCCACAGTCATCTCCTGCTCTGCCTCCTCTCTCCATTGTCCACAGTCATCTCCTGCTCTGCCTCCTCTCTCCATTGTCCACAGTCATCTACTGCTCTGCCTCCTCTCTCCATTGTCCACAGTCATCTCCTGCTCTGCCTCCCCTCTCCATTGTCCACAGTCATCTCCTGCTCTCCCCCCTCTCCATTGTCCACAGTCATCTCCTGCTCTGCCTCCTCTCTCCATTGTCCACAGTCATCTCCTGCTCTCCCCCCTCTCCATTGTCCACAGTCATCTCCTGCTCTGCCTCCCCTCTCCATTGTCCACAGTCATCTCCTGCTCCGCCTCCCCTCTCCATTGTCCACAGTCATCTCCTGCTCCACCTCCCCTCTCCATTGTCCACGGTCATCTCCTGCTCTGCCTCCCCTCTCCATTGTCCACAGTCATCTCCTGCTCTGCCTCCCCTCTCCATTGTCCACAGTCATCTCCTGCTCCACCTCCCCTCTCCATTGTCCACAGTCATCTCCTGCTCTGCCTTCTCTCTCCATTGTCCACAGTCATCTCCTGCTCTACCTCCTCTCTCCATTGTCCACAGTCATCTCCTGCTCTGCCTCTCCTCTCCATTGTCCACAGTCATCTCCTGCTCTGCCTCTCCTCTCCATTGTCCACAGTCATCTCCTGCTCTCCCCCCTCTCCATTGTCCACAGTCATCTCCTGCTCTCCCCCCTCTCCATTGTCCACAGTCATCACCTGCTCTGCCTCCCCTCTCCATTGTCCACAGTCATCTCCTGCTCTCCCCCCCCTCTCCATTGTCCACAGTCATCTCCTGCTCTGCCTCCCCTCTCCATTGTCCACAGTCATCTCCTGCTCTCCCCCCTCTCCATTGTCCACAGTCATCTCCTGCTCTCCCCCCCTCTCCATTGTCCACAGTCATCTCCTGCTCTGCCTCCCCTCTCCATTGTCCACAGTCATCTCCTGCTCTGCCTCCCCTCTCCATTGTCCACAGTCATCTCCTGCTCTCCCCCCTCTCCATTGTCCACAGTCATCTCCTGCTCTTCCCCCCTCTCCATTGTCCACAGTCATCTCCTGCTCTCCCCCTCTCCATTGTCCACAGTCATCTCCTGCTCTCCCCCCCTCTCCATTGTCCACAGTCATCTCCTGCTCCGCCTCCCCTCTCCATTGTCCACAGTCATCTCCTGCTCTACCTCCCCTCTCCATTGTCCACAGTCATCTCCTGCTCTGTCTCCTCTCTCCATTGTCCACAGTCATCTCCTGCTCTGCCTCCCCTCTCCATTATCCACAGTCATCTCCTGCTCTCCCCCCTCTCCATTGTCCACAGTCATCTCCTGCTCTCCCCCCTCTCCATTGTCCACAGTCATCTCCTGCTCTCCCCCCTCTCCATTGTCCACAGTCATCTCCTGCTCTGCCTCCTCTCTCCGTTGTCCACAGTCATCTCCTGCTCTGCCTCCCCTCTCCATTGTCCACAGTCATCTCCTGCTCTGCCTCTCCTCTCCATTGTCCACAGTCATCTCCTGCTCCACCTCCCCTCTCCATTGTCCACAGTCATCTCCTGCTCTGCCTCCTCTCTCCATTGTCCACAGTCCTCTCCTGCTCTTCCTCCCCTCTCCATTGTCCACAGTCATCTCCTGCTCTGCCTCCCCTCTCCATTGTCCACAGTCATCTCCTGCTCTGCCTCTCCTCTCCATTGTCCACAGTCATCTCCTGCTCTGCCTCTCCTCTCCATTGTCCACAGTCATCTCCTGCTCTCCCCCCCCCTCTCCATTGTCCACAGTCATCTCCTGCTCTGCCTCCCCTCTCCATTGTCCACAGTCATCTCCTGCTCTGCCTCTCTTCTCCATTGTCCACAGTCATCTCCTGCTCTGCCTCCCCTCTCCATTGTCCACAGTCATCTCCTGCTCTCCCCCCCTCTCCATTGTCCACAGTCATCTCCTGCTCTGCCTCCCCTCTCCATTGTCCACAGTCATCTCCTGCTCTGCCTCCCCTCTCCATTGTCCACAGTCATCTCCTGCTCTGCCTCCTCTCTCCATTGTCCACAGTCATCTCCTGCTCTGCCTCCTCTCTCCATTGTCCACAGTCCTCTCCTGCTCTGCCTCTCCTCTCCATTGTCCACAGTCATCTCCTGCTCTGCCTCCTCTCTCCATTGTCCACAGTCATCCCCTGCTCTCCCCCCTCTCCATTGTCCACAGTCATCTCCTGCTCGGCCTCCCCTCTCCATTGTCCACAGTCATCTCCTGCTCTGCCTCCTCTCTCCATTGTCCACAGTCATCTCCTGCTCTGCCTCCTCTCTCCATTGTCCACAGTCATCTACTGCTCTGCCTCCTCTCTCCATTGTCCACAGTCATCTACTGCTCTGCCTCCTCTCTCCATTGTCCACAGTCATCTCCTGCTCTGCCTCCCCTCTCCATTGTCCACAGTCATCTCCTGCTCTCCCCCCTCTCCATTGTCCACAGTCATCTCCTGCTCTGCCTCCTCTCTCCATTGTCCACAGTCATCTCCTGCTCTCCCCCCTCTCCATTGTCCACAGTCATCTCCTGCTCTGCCTCCCCTCTCCATTGTCCACAGTCATCTCCTGCTCTGCCTCTCCTCTCCATTGTCCACAGTCATCTCCTGCTCTGCCTCCCCTCTCCATTGTCCACAGTCATCTCCTGCTCTGCCTCCCCTCTCCATTGTCCACAGTCATCCCCTGCTCCGCCTCCCCTCTCCATTGTCCACAGTCATCTCCTGCTCCACCTCCCCTCTCCATTGTCCACAGTCATCTCCTGCTCTGCCTCCCCTCTCCATTGTCCACAGTCATCTCCTGCTCTGCCTCCCCTCTCCATTGTCCACAGTCATCTCCTGCTCCACCTCCCCTCTCCATTGTCCACAGTCATCTCCTGCTCTGCCTTCTCTCTCCATTGTCCACAGTCATCTCCTGCTCTCCCCCCTCTCCATTGTCCACAGTCATCACCTGCTCTGCCTCCCCTCTCCATTGTCCACAGTCATCTCCTGCTCTCCCCCCCTCTCCATTGTCCACAGTCATCTCCTGCTCTGCCTCCCCTCTCCATTGTCCACAGTCATCTCCTGCTCTCCCCCCTCTCCATTGTCCACAGTCATCTCCTGCTCTGCCTCCCCTCTCCATTGTCCACAGTCATCTCCTGCTCTCCCCCCTCTCCATTGTCCACAGTCATCTCCTGCTCTGCCTCCCCTCTCCATTGTCCACAGTCATCTCCTGCTCTGCCTCCCCTCTCCATTGTCCACAGTCATCTCCTGCTCTCCCCCCTCTCCATTGTCCGCAGTCATCTCCTGCTCTTCCCCCCTCTCCATTGTCCACAGTCATCTCCTGCTCTCCCCCCTCTCCATTGTCCACAGTCATCTCCTGCTCTCCCCCCCTCTCCATTGTCCACAGTCATCTCCTGCTCCGCCTCCCCTCTCCATTGTCCACAGTCATCTCCTGCTCTACCTCCCCTCTCCATTGTCCACAGTCATCTCCTGCTCTGCCTCCTCTCTCCATTGTCCACAGTCATCTCCTGCTCTGCCTCCCCTCTCCATTATCCACAGTCATCTCCTTCTCTCCCCCCTCTCCATTGTCCACAGTCATCTCCTGCTCTACCTCCCCTCTCCATTATCCACAGTCATCTCCTGCTCTCCCCCCTCTCCATTGTCCACAGTCATCTCCTGCTCTGCCTCCCCTCTCCATTATCCACAGTCATCTCCTGCTCTCCCCCCTCTCCATTGTCCACAGTCATCTCCTGCTCTCCCCCCTCTCCATTGTCCACAGTCATCTCCTGCTCGGCCTCCCCTCTCCATTGTCCACAGTCATCTCCTGCTCTGCCTTCCCTCTCCATTGTCCACAGTCATCTCCTGCTCTGCCTCTCCTCTCCATTGTCCACAGTCATCTCCTGCTCTCCCCCCTCTCCACTGTCCACAGTCATCTCCTGCTCTGCCTCTCCTCTCCATTGTCCACAGTCATCTCCTGCTCTCCCCCCTCTCCACTGTCCACAGTCATCTCCTGCTCTGCCTCTCCTCTCCATTGTCCACAGTCATCTCCTGCTCTGCCTCCCCTCTCCATTGTCCACAGTCATCTCCTGCTCTGCCTCCCCTCTCCATTGTCCACAGTCATCCCCTGCTCCGCCTCCCCTCTCCATTGTCCACAGTCATCTCCTGCTCCACCTCCCCTCTCCATTGTCCACAGTCATCTCCTGCTCTGCCTCCCCTCTCCATTGTCCACAGTCATCTCCTGCTCTGCCTCCCCTCTCCATTGTCCACAGTCATCTCCTGCTCCACCTCCCCTCTCCATTGTCCACAGTCATCTCCTGCTCTGCCTTCTCTCTCCATTGTCCACAGTCATCTCCTGCTCTACCTCCTCTCTCCATTGTCCACAGTCATCTCCTGCTCTGCCTCTCCTCTCCATTGTCCACAGTCATCTCCTGCTCTGCCTCCCCTCTCCATTGTCCACAGTCATCTCCTGCTCTGCCTCTCCTCTGCATTGTCCACAGTCATCTCCTGCTCTCCCCCCTCTCCATTGTCCACAGTCATCTCCTGCTCTCCCCCCTCTCCATTGTCCACAGTCATCACCTGCTCTGCCTCCCCTCTCCATTGTCCACAGTCATCTCCTGCTCTCCCCCCCTCTCCATTGTCCACAGTCATCTCCTGCTCTGCCTCCCCTCTCCATTGTCCACAGTCATCTCCTGCTCTCCCCCCTCTCCATTGTCCACAGTCATCTCCTGCTCTGCCTCCCCTCTCCATTGTCCACAGTCATCTCCTGCTCTCCCCCCTCTCCATTGTCCACAGTCATCTCCTGCTCTTCCCCCCTCTCCATTGTCCACAGTCATCTCCTGCTCTCCCCCCTCTCCATTGTCCACAGTCATCTCCTGCTCTCCCCCCCTCTCCATTGTCCACAGTCATCTCCTGCTCCGCCTCCCCTCTCCATTGTCCACAGTCATCTCCTGCTCTACCTCCCCTCTCCATTGTCCACAGTCATCTCCTGCTCTGCCTCCTCTCTCCATTGTCCACAGTCATCTCCTGCTCTGCCTCCCCTCTCCATTATCCACAGTCATCTCCTTCTCTCCCCCCTCTCCATTGTCCACAGTCATCTCCTGCTCTACCTCCCCTCTCCATTATCCACAGTCATCTCCTGCTCTCCCCCCTCTCCATTGTCCACAGTCATCTCCTGCTCTGCCTCCCCTCTCCATTATCCACAGTCATCTCCTGCTCTCCCCCCTCTCCATTGTCCACAGTCATCTCCTGCTCTCCCCCCTCTCCACTGTCCACAGTCATCTCCTGCTCTGCCTCTCCTCTCCATTGTCCACAGTCATCTCCTGCTCTCCCCCCTCTCCACTGTCCACAGTCATCTCCTGCTCTGCCTCTCCTCTCCATTGTCCACAGTCTTCTCCTGCTCTCCCCCTCTCCATTGTCCACAGTCATCTCCTGCTCTGCCTCTCCTCTCCATTGTCCACAGTCATCTCCTGCTCTGCCTCTCCTCTCCATTGTCCACAGTCATCTCCTTCTCTGCCTCCCCTCTCCATTGTCCACAGTCATCTCCTGCTCTGCCTCCTCTCTCCATTGTCCACAGTCCTCTCCTGCTCTGCCTTTCCTCTCCATTGTCCACAGTCATCTCCTGCTCTGCCTCCTCTCTCCATTGTCCACAGTCATCTCCTGCTCTCCCCCCTCTCCATTGTCCACAGTCATCTCCTGCTCTTCCTCTCCTCTCCATTGTCCACAGTCATCTCCTGCTCTGCTTCCCCTCTCCATTGTCCACAGTCATCTCCTGCTCTGCCTCCTCTCCGTTGTCCACAGTCCTCTCCTGCTCTGTCTCCTCTCCATTGTCCACAGTCATCTCCTGCTCTCCCCCCTCTCCATTGTCCACAGTCATCTCCTGCTCTGCCTCCCCTCTCCATTGTCCACAGTCATCTCCTGCTCTGCCTCTCCTCTCCATTGTCCACAGTCATCTCCTGCTCCACCTCCCCTCTCCATTGTCCACAGTCATCTCCTGCTCTGCCTCCTCTCTCCATTGTCCACAGTCCTCTCCTGCTCTTCCTCCCCTCTCCATTGTCCACAGTCATCTCCTGCTCTGCCTCCCCTCTCCATTGTCCACAGTCATCTCCTGCTCTGCCTCTCCTCTCCATTGTCCACAGTCATCTCCTGCTCTGCCTCTCCTCTCCATTGTCCACAGTCATCTCCTGCTCTGCCTCTCCTCTCCATTGTCCACAGTCATCTCCTGCTCTCCCCCCCTCTCCATTGTCCACAGTCATCTCCTGCTCTGCCTCCCCTCTCCATTGTCCACAGTCATCTCCTGCTCTGCCTCTCTTCTCCATTGTCCACAGTCATCTCCTGCTCTGCCTCCCCTCTCCATTGTCCACAGTCATCTCCTGCTCTCCCCCCCTCTCCATTGTCCACAGTCATCTCCTGCTCTCCCCCCCTCTCCATTGTCCACAGTCATCTCCTGCTCTGCCTCCCCTCTCCATTGTCCACAGTCATCTCCTGCTCCGCCTCCCCTCTCCATTGTCCACAGTCATCTCCTGCTCTGCCTCCTCTCTCCATTGTCCACAGTCATCTCCTGCTCTCCCCCCTCTCTCCATTGTCCACAGTCATCTCCTGCTCTGCCTCTCCTCTCCATTGTCCACAGTCATCTCCTGCTCTGCCTCCTCTCTCCATTGTCCACAGTCATCTCCTGCTCCGCCTCCCCTCTCCATTGTCCACAGTCATCTCCTTCTCCTCCTCCTCTCTCCATTGTCCACAGTCCTCTCCTGCTCTGCCTCCCCTCTCCATTGTCCACAGTCATCTCCTGCTCTGCCTCTCCTCTCCATTGTCCACAGTCATCTCTTGCTCTGCTTCCCCTCTCCATTGTCCACAGTCATCTCCTGCTCTGCCTCCTCTCTCCATTGTCCACAGTCATCTCCTGCTCTGCCTCTCCTCTCCATTGCCCACAGTCATCTCCTGCTCTACCTCCCCTCTCCATTGTCCACAGTCATCTCCTGCTCTGCCTCCCCTCTCCATTGTCCACAGTCATCTCTTGCTCTGCTTCCCCTCTCCATTGTCCACAGTCATCTCCTGCTCTACCTCCCCTCTCCATTGTCCACAGTCATCTCCTGCTCTGCCTCCCCTCTCCATTGTCCACAGTCATCTCCTGCTCCGCCTCCTCTCTTCATTGTCCACAGTCATCTCCTGCTCTCCCCCCTCTCCATTGTCCACAGTCATCTCCTGCTCGGCCTCCCCTCTCCATTGTCCACAGTCATCTCCTGCTCTGCCTCCCCTCTCCATTGTCCACAGTCATCTCCTGCTCTGCCTCTCCTCTCCATTGTCCACAGTCATCTCCTCTCCATTGTCCACAGTCATCTCCTGCTCTGCCTCCTCTCCATTGTCCACAGTCATCTCCTGCTCTCCCCCCTCTCCATTGTCCACAGTCATCTCCTGCTCTGCCTCCTCTCTCCGTTGTCCACAGTCATCTCCTGCTCTGCCTCCCCTCTCCATTGTCCACAGTCATCTCCTGCTCTGCCTCTCCTCTCCATTGTCCACAGTCATCTCCTGCTCCACCTCCCCTCTCCATTGTCCACAGTCATCTCCTGCTCCACCTCCCCTCTCCATTGTCCACAGTCATCTCCTGCTCTGCCTCTCTCCATTGTCCACAGTCCTCTCCTGCTCTTCCTCCCCTCTCCATTGTCCACAGTCATCTCCTGCTCTGCCTCCCCTCTCCATTGTCCACAGTCATCTCCTGCTCTGCCTCTCCTCTCCATTGTCCACAGTCATCTCCTGCTCTGCCTCTCCTCTCCATTGTCCACAGTCATCTCCTGCTCTGCCTCCCCTCTCCATTGTCCACAGTCATCTCCTGCTCTGCCTCTCCTCTCCATTGTCCACAGTCATCTCCTGCTCTGCCTCCCCTCTCCATTGTCCACAGTCATCTCCTGCTCTGCCTCTCTTCTCCATTGTCCACAGTCATCTCCTGCTCCGCCTCCCCTCTCCATTGTCCACAGTCATCTCCTGCTCTGCCTCCCCTCTCCATTGTCCACAGTCATCTCCTGCTCTGCCTCCCCTCTCCATTGTCCACAGTCATCTCCTGCTCCGCCTCCCCTCTCCATTGTCCACAGTCATCTCCTGCTCCGCCTCCTCTCTCCATTGTCCACAGTCATCTCCTGCTCTCCCCCCTCTCTCCATTGTCCACAGTCATCTCCTGCTCTCCCCCCCTCTCCATTGTCCACAGTCATCTCCTGCTCTCCCCCCCTCTCCATTGTCCACAGTCATCTCCTGCTCTGCCTCCCCTCTCCATTGTCCACAGTCATCTCCTGCTCTGCCTCTCCTCTCCATTGTCCACAGTCATCTCCTGCTCTGCCTCCCCTCTCCATTGTCCACAGTCATCTCCTGCTCTGCCTCTCCTCTCCATTGTCCACAGTCATCTCCTGCTCTGCCTCTCCTCTCCATTGTCCACAGTCATCTCCTGCTCTGCCTCCTCTCTCCATTGTCCACAGTCATCTCCTGCTCTGCCTCCCCTCTCCATTGTCCACAGTCATCTCCTGCTCTGCCTCTCCTCTCCATTGTCCACAGTCATCTCCTGCTCTGCCTCCTCTCTCCATTGTCCACAGTCATCTCCTGCTCTGCCTCCTCTCTCCATTGTCCACAGTCCTCTCCTGCTCTGCCTCTCCTCTCCATTGTCCACAGTCCTCTCCTGCTCTGCCTCCTCTCCATTGCCCACAGTCATCTCCTGCTCTCCCCCCTCTCCATTGTCCACAGTCATCTCCTGCTCTCTCCCTTCTCCATTGTCCACAGTCATCTCCTGCTCTGCCTCTCCTCTCCATTGTCCACAGTCATCTCCTGCTCTGCCTCCTCTCTCCATTGTCCACAGTCATCTCCTGCTCTGCCTCCTCTCTCCATTGTCCACAGTCCTCTCCTGCTCTGCCTCTCCTCTCCATTGTCCACAGTCCTCTCCTGCTCTGCCTCCTCTCCATTGCCCACAGTCATCTCCTGCTCTTCCTCCCCTCTCCATTGTCCACAGTCATCTCCTGCTCTCTCCCTTCTCCATTGTCCACAGTCATCTCCTGCTCTGCCTCTCTTCTCCATTGTCCACAGTCATCTCCTGCTCTGATTCCTCCTCAGCTCCAGCACCCAGCGCCTCTGCTCCAGATTCTGCTAACGGCCCCAGCGATCGCTCCGGAGAAGGTAGGACACGATAAGTTTGTATGACCGGGGGGTTCGTTGCCGGTATGGGATACAAGTAATGATTGGCAGTTTACTATGAAATGTGTGTAGGAAAATATCTGCCCTCCCCACCTTGTGGAAGGTGGACTCCTCTCCGCTGTCATACATACAGCAGGTTAGTTGTCATTTATGTACAGCGACTTCACACCATCCCTCTGACAGCTGCAGGATTAATGATCAGCTCCACCTATACTGAAATATCACATTTAAGGGGTGGGGGGAGTGACCTCCTTATTCTTCTGTTTTGGGGTTGTGTTCTCTGCTCATTACTTGTGGTGTACTTATAAAAAAAATTCACATAGCAATTTGCCCAGTAAAAGTGTCATGCATAGCACCATCTAGTGGCCAAGTGTGTTATTTTCCATATTAAATCAATGAAAAACATTTGACTAGCACAGGAAATAGCCTCATAACATTCGTTTTTTGCACATATGGAATGTAGGTGACCTTTCACTGGACGAATTGCTATGTGAGATTTTGATAAATACCCCCCCTAGTGTTTCATACAATTTGAGGGTCTGTTTTGCAGAAGGTAAAACCGTCTTCCTGCTCATCATTGATATGTTTCCGCTTTGCTTTGTTTCCTAGGTGCCCCAAGAGCTGACAATCAGACATTCAGCACAGGTAACAAGGACAGCCAGCTATGGACAATTCTATTATTAATAATATTTCCTAGAATGGTGATAGTGAGAAAGGGGGGCAAAGGTCACTTTATGAAGAGCACCTGTCATAGAGGACATTCGATGTTCCATAGTGAGAGCAGAGGAGGGATATCTGTGTAGATGGAGGACATTCGATGTAGATGGGAGGACGTTTGATGTAGATGGAGGACATTCAATGTAGATGGAGGACATTCAATGTAGATGGAGGACATTCAATGTAGATGGAGGACATTCGATGTAGATGGAGGACATTCGATGTAGATGGAGGACGTTTGATGTAGATGGAGGACATTCAATGTAGATGGAGGACATTCGATGTAGATGGAGGACATTCGATGTAGATGGGAGGACATGTGATGTAGACGGGAGGACATGTGATGTACATGGGAGGACATCCGAGGGTACTTAGGGAACTCAGTCAAGTAATTGCCAGACCGTTGTTCCTAATTTTTACTGACAGTCTACTGACTGGAATGGTACCAGCTGATTGGAGAAAAGCCAATGTAGCACCAATATTTAAAAAGGGCCCAAAATACATCCCTGGGAATTACAGACCAGTTAGCCTAACATCAATAGTATGTAAACTCTTGGAGGGGATGATAAGGGACTATATACAAGATTTTAGTAATAAGAACGATATCATTAGCAGTAATCAGCATGGATTCATGAAGAATCGTTCTTGCCAAACCAATCTATTAACCTTCTATGAGGAGGTGAGTTGCCATCTAGATAAAGGAAGGCCCGTAGACGTGGTGTATCTGGATTTTACAAAAGCATTTGACACAGTTCCCCATAAACGTTTACTGTACAAAATAAGGTCCGTTGGCATGGACCATAGGGTGAGTACATGGATTGAAAACTGGCTACAAGGGCGAGTTCAGAGGGTGGTGATAAATGGGGAGTACTCAGAATGGTCAGGGGTGGGTAGTGGGGTTCCCCAGGGTTCTGTGCTGGGACCAATCCTATTTAATTTGTTCATAAATGATCTGGAGGATGGGATAAACAGTTCAATCTCTGTATTTGTAGACGATACTAAGCTAAGCAGGGCAATAACTTCTCCGCAGGATGTGGAAACCTTGCAAAAAGATCTGAACAAATGAATGGGGGAGGGGCGACTACATGGCAAATGAGGTTCAATGTAGAAAAATGTAAAATAATGTATTTGGGTGGTAAAAATCTGAATGCAATCTATAGACTGGGGGGAGAACCTCTGGGGGGATCTAGGATGGGAAAGGACCTGGGGGTCCTAGTAGATGATAGGCTCAGCAATGACATGCAATGCCAAGCTGCTGCTAACAAAGCAAACAGAATATTGGCATTAAAAAGGGGATCAACTCCAGAGATAAAACGATAATTCTCCCGCTCTACAAGACTCTGGTCCGGCCGCACCTGGAGTATGCTGTCCAGTTCTGGGCACCAGTCCTCAGGAAGGATGTACTGGAAATGGAGCGAGTACAAAGAAGGGCAACAAAGCTAATAAAGGGTCTGGAGGATCTTAGTTATGAGGAAAGGTTGTGAGCTCTGAACTTATTCTCTCTGGAGAAGAGACGCTTGAGAGGGGATATGATTTCATTGTATAAATACCGGACTGGTGACCCCACAATATATAAATACCGGACTGGTGACCCCACAATAGGGAAATACCGGACTGGTGACCCCACAATATATAAATACCGGACTGGTGACCCCACAATATATAAATACCGGACTGGTGACCCCACAATATACAAATACCGGACTGGTGACCCCACAATATATAAATACCGGACTGGTGACCCCACAATATACAAATACCGGACTGGTGACCCCACAATATAAAAATACCGGACTGGTGACCCCACAATATACAAATACCGGACTGGTGACCCCACAATATATAAATACCGGACTGGTGACCGCACAATATATAAATACCGGACTGGTGACCCCACAATATACAAATACCAGACTGGTGACCCCACAATATACAAATACCGGACTGGTGACCCCACAATATACAAATACCGGACTGGTGACCCCACAATATATAAATACCGGACTGGTGACCCCACAATATATAAATACCGGACTGGTGACCCCACAATATACAAATACCGGACTGGTGACCCCACAATATATAAATACTGGACTGGTGACCCCACAATATATAAATACCGGACTGGTGACCCCACAATATACAAATACCGGACTGGTGACCCCACAATATACAAATACCGGACTGGTGACCCCACAATATATAAATACCGGACTGGTGACCCCACAATATATAAATACCGGACTGGTGACCCCACAATATACAAATACCGGACTGGTGACCCCACAATATATAAATAATGGACTGGTGACCCCACAATATATAAATACCGGACTGGTGACCCCACAATATATAAATACCGGACTGGTGACCCCACAATATATAAATACCGGACTGGTGACCCCACAATATATAAATACCGGACTGGTGACCCCACAATAGGGAGAAAACTTTTTCGCAGAAGAGAGTTTAATAAGACTCGGGGCCACTCATTAAAATTAGAAGAAAAGAGGTTTAACCTTAAACTACGTATTGCATGGGTGTCCAAACTTTTTTCAAAGAGGGCCAGATTTGATGAAGTGAACATGTGTGAGGGCCGACCATTTTGCCTGACATTCTTTGAACCATTAAAATTTGGTCTGTTTGTTAGTTTGAGCACCAATACACGGCCCAACAAGAATTCTCCTGGCTTTGTGGCTGTGTGTGGTGAAGATATGAGCCCGGGCGTGTTATTTGGATATACCGTATTTATTGGCGTATATATCACGCATCTTCACTTTAAAAGGGAAGTTTCAGGGAAAAAACTTTTAAATAACGAACCATGAATGCAGCGTCCCCATTGCCAGGAATGCAGCGCCCCCCATTGCCAGGAATGCAACACCCATCATTGTCAGGAATGCAGCACCCATCATTGCCAGGAATGCAGCACCCATCATTGCCAGGAATGCAGCACTCATCATTGTCAGGAATGCAGCACCCATCATTGCCAGGAATGCAGCACCCATCATTGCCAGGAATGCAGCACCCATCATTGCCAGTAATGCAGCACCCATCATTTCCAGGAATGCAGCACCCATCATTGCCAGGAATGCAGCACCCACCACTGTCAGGAATGCAGCACCCACCATTTCCAGGAATGCAGCACCCACCATTTCCAGGAATGCAGCACCCATCATTGCCAGGAATGCAGCACCCATCATTGCCAGGAATGCAGCACCCGTCATTGCCAGGAATGCAGCACCCACCATTGCCAGGAATGCAGCACCCATCATTGCCAAAAATGCAGCACCCATCATTGCCAGGAATGCAGCGCCCCCATTGCCAGGAATGCAGCGCCCCCATTGTCAAGAATGCAGCACCCATCATTGCCAAAAATGCAGCACCCATCATTGCCAGGAATGCAGCACCCATCATTGCCAAAAATGCAGCACCCATCATTGCCAGGAATGCAGTACCCATCATTGCCAGGAATACAGCACCCATCATTGCCAGGAATGCAGCACCCATCATTGCCAAAAATGCAGCACCCATCATTGCCAGGAATGCAGTACCCATCATTGCCAGGAATACAGCACCCATCATTGCCAGGAATGCAGCACCCATCATTGCCAGTAATGCAGCACCCATCATTGCCAAAAATGCAGCACCCATCATTGCCAGGAATGCAGTACCCCCATTGCCAAGAATGCAGCACCCATCATTGCCAGGAATGCAGTACCCATCATTGCCAGGAATGCAGCACCTATCATTGCCAGGAATGCAGTACCCATCATTGCCAGGAATGCAGTACCCATCATTGCCAGGAATGCAGCACCCATCATTGCCAGTAATGCAGCACCCATCATTGCCAAAAATGCAGCACCCATCATTGCCAGGAATGCAGTACCCCCATTGCCAAGAATGCAGCACCCATCATTGCCAGGAATGCAGCACCTATCATTGCCAAGAATG
Organism: Aquarana catesbeiana; assembly: GCF_042186555.1. Classification (NCBI taxonomy): domain Eukaryota; kingdom Metazoa; phylum Chordata; class Amphibia; order Anura; family Ranidae; genus Aquarana; species Aquarana catesbeiana. The sequence continues at coordinate 991,142,384 of NC_133324.1, read as the reverse complement.
CAGCGTCCCCATTGTCAGGAATGCAGCACCCATCATTGCCAGGAATGCAGTACCCATCATTGCCAGGAATGCAGTACCCATCATTGCCAGGAATGCAGCACCCATCATTGCCAGTAATGCAGCACCCATCATTGCCAAAAATGCAGCACCCATCATTGCCAGGAATGCAGTACCCCCATTGCCAAGAATGCAGCACCCATCATTGCCAGGAATGCAGCACCTATCATTGCCAAGAATGCAGCGTCCCCATTGTCAGGAATGCAGCACCCCCATTGCCAGGAATGCAGTGCCCCCCATTGCCAGGAATGCAGCACCCCCCATTGCTAGGAATGCAACACCCATCATTGCCAGGAATGCAACACCCATCATTGCCAGGAATGCAGCACCCATCATTGCCAGGAATGCAGCACCCATCATTGCCAGGAATGCAGCACCCACCATTGCCAGGAATGCAGCGCCCATCATTGCCAGGAATGCAGCACCCATCATTTCCAGGAATGCAGCACCCATCATTGCCAGGAATGCAGCGCCCATCATTGCCAGGAATGCAGCACCCATCATTTCCAGGAATGCAGCACCCATCATTGCCAGGAATGCAGCGCCCATCATTGCCAGGAATGCAGCACCCATCATTTCCAGGAATGCAGCACCCACCATTTCCAGGAATACAGCACCCATCATTGCCAGGAATGCAGCACCCACCATTTCCAGGAATGCAGCACCCACCACTGCCAGGAATGCAGCACCCACCATTTCCAGGAATGCAGCACCCACCATTTCCAGGAATGCAGCACCCACCATTTCCAGGAATGCAGCACCCATCAATGCCAGGAATGCAGCGCCCCATTGCCAGGAATGCAGCACCCATCATTGCCAGGAATGCAGCACCCATCATTGCCAGGAATGCAGCACCCACCATTGCCAGGAATGCAGCACCCATCATTGCCAGGAATGCAGCACCCATCATTGCCAGGAATGCAGCACCCATCATTGCCAGGAATGCAGCACCCACCATTTCCAGGAATGCAGCACCCACCATTTAAAGGAATGCAGCACCCATCATTGCCAGGAATGCAGCACCCACCATTTCCAGGAATGCAGCACCCATCATTGCCAGGAATGCAGCGCCCATCATTGCCAGGAATGCAGCACCCATCATTTCCAGGAATGCAGCACCCATCATTGCCAGGAATGCAGCACCCATCATTGCCAGGAATGCAGCACCCATCATTTCCAGGAATGCAGCACCCATCATTTCCAGGAATGCAGCACTCATCATTGCCAGGAATGCAGCACCCATCATTGCCAGGAATGCAGCACCCACCATTTCCAGGAATGCAGCACCCATCATTGCCAGGAATGCAGCACCCACCATTGCCAAGAATGCAGCACTCACCATTGCAATCAGTGCAGCCTGACTGATGCCCATCCATCTGCAGCCTCGGAGGGGACAGGGAGGGGGCGGGACGAGCGCCAAAAGGTTAGATACAGGAAAAAACTCCTGTTTTCTCAGCGGCCTCTTTAATAGAAAGTCCCACCTCCTTTATGGACAGAGCAGTCATCCAATGGCAGCGCCAGAGACGGGACTTCCTATTACAGAGGCTGCCGTGTAAACAGGAAATGCTCCTGTGTGCGGCACTCATCCCGCCTCCTCCCTGTTCCCTCCAAGGCAGCCAGAATATATATCTTGTGTGGCCCCCGGGGGTGGGAGATCGTTGGGGGCCACAAAAGATATACCTGTCCAGATAACCGGGTGGGCCGTTCAAAACCGGAACGCAGGCCGGACTTTGGACATGCCTGATGTAGAGGGTTCTTTACTGTAATGCCGTGTACACACGATCGAACATTGATCGGACATTCCAACAACAAAATCCTGGGATTTATTTCTGACGGATATAGGCTCAAGTTCTTGCATACACATGGTCACACAAATGTTGTCAGAGATTCCGATCATCAAGAACACGGTGACGCACAACACGTATGACGGCACTATGAAGAGGAAGTTCAATAGCCAGTGCTCCACCCTTTGGGCTCCTTCTGCTAATCTCGTGTTAGTAGAAGTTTGGTGAGAGACGATTCACGATTTTCAGCCTCGCGTTTTTCAGATGGTTACTGCTCTTCAGTTTGTGCTTGTGGGTTCGTATCTGTTCTTCAGTGCTTGTAGTCAGTTTGTATCTGGTTTTCAGTACGTATTTTTATATTACGTATTTGATTTTCAGTGCGTTCTGTTAGTTCATTCTGACCAGCTGACCGTTTTGAAGCCATGTTGCGGGTACGTACTCATCGTAGAGTTCATGCTGTGCGGGGGCTTGGTGTTGGGGTTCTTACTTTGACCCAAGCCCAGTCCATGAACAGGGTGGGGAGGAGTTCATGGACCAAGAATTGGTAACTCCAGTGTGACCAGTTCTGTCATATGCCTTTGTTGTGGGAGATCCAGGAGAATAATCCTGATGATTTCAATCATTGTCTCCGGATGACGGACCCCGTTTTTCACTGTCTGTTGGCTTTACTGTCCCCTTATATTATGAAGCAGGATACCTGCATGAGGCAAGCCATCACTCCGGAGCAGAGGTTGGTCGCTACCCTGCGGTACTTGGCGACGGGGAGAAGTCTGCAGGACCTCAAGTTCTCGACAGGCATCTCCCCCCAGGCTCTGGGGATCATTATTCCAGAGACCTGTTCTGCCATCATCCAGATCCTGCAGAAGGAGTATATGAAGGTAAGATTTCTCCTTTAATATCACATTTTATTGTATTTAAATAAATGTATTTTTTCAAATAAATTTGTATTTTAAACTGAAAAATATTTCCTTTGATTTACTGCTTGTGTTTCTTTTAGCTGTCTCCTAGGTTCTCCAATGAGCTTTTTTTTTGGACGTTTGCTTCAATAGTACAAACATAATTTCTTTGATACATGAGTTGACAATCTCTTCTTCAGTGAAATATTATGTTGTGGGTCTGCTACACACACACCTTGTTTTTGTTGTTAATGTCTGTAATGCATTGATGATAAAAATATTCATCGTTTTCAGAACCATGATTTTATTTTTTGGAGTGGCGAAAATGGCGTGATTGATGCAAATTATAAAGCACTGTGGATGTTATTTACTAAAGAAAAATCCACTTTGCACTACAAGTGCACTGAAACTGCACTGAAAGTGCACTTGTAGTGCAAAGTGGATTTTCCTTTAGTAAATAACCCCCATTTCAGTGTAAACACCAACTTACTCCAAAAACTGCTATTGAGCATTGAAAGAAGAAGCCACACATTGTTCATTAGAAACATTTTTTACTCTGTGCACATTCACATGTGTGTTAGAAAATGTTTTTTGAACAAACCAACTTTTATTGGAATAAACTTTTTTTTTTTGGACAGTAGAAATATCCTTTTTTGGGGTAAACAGGCATGTTTAAAACCATCAAACACACAAATTAGGAACGTACAAAGTTTGACTTTGACAAAGTGAAGGCGATATCAGACATGAGTATGTCCAAACTGTGGTGATGTTGCCTTCATCAGATGGGGTGATGTCACCCCTGTGAAGATGAAAACAAATTGGGATTCAAAATGGGGATTTCCTTCCTGATCCCATGCCTAATGTCAACATGTGCTATCTCCCATCATGGGGGATCAATGGACGTGTTTCGGGGGTGCAACCCCTTCCTTTCACCTACTTGAGTTGCGAGGAAGGGGTTGCACCCCCAAAACGCGTACCTCGATATCCCGCGATGGCAGATAGCACATGTTGACACATTGTGTTCATCTTCAAAATTTGGCTTTCAAAACTTTGTAGAAAAGTTATGTGAAAAAAAAAAATTCAAAAATGTTGGTGTGTTTTAAATTCTGCCTAAAACATCAATGATGATTTTGAGTCTTTTTTCCACATCATTGATGACTTCCTTGATCTTCTGTAAATCACGATTGCACCTCATTATCTCCCCGATGAGGATCTGTGCACCTTCACTGGTGAAATGAGATTCTTCTTCCACAACATCAACATCACCTAAAATAAAAAACACATCATGTATTATAAATATGGCGGCATCCATCTATTACCTGAAGCTGTGTTCTCAGACACTCACCTGTTGTGGTCACTATTTCATCTACTTCATAAACCTCTCCCTCCTCCACATCTTCTGGTTGTGGTGTGGGGATTTGCTTTTCTTTAGGAGGTTGGGGTTCCCTGGTGACCTCAGATGTCCCAAGTCTTTTCTCCCCTATGTGAATAAAATAAAGGTATACTTAGCACACAGATATTGGAGGGCAGAAATAGGAATATGAAACATTGCTTGGAAGTGTCGTACAATTGTCTGTTTTGGCAGTTCCAAGCTGAAGACATGATTTTGTCCCTTTATAAAGCTGGAATACTTCCCTTTTTTGTATAATTTTCACACATGGAGACACCCCTATAGTATCCACTTGAGCACCAATGTGGGACACCCTAAAAAGTTTGTTCTGGTGTCCCACACTAGTGCTCCAGATGTGTAAAGAGCTGCTGAGTGTCCTCTCCTTACACTGAATCAAGTTTCCATTTCATTCTAGTTACAAACCCATCTACACAACAATGTACTAAACTTCGTTGAATACAAATAGGCATGACCAAATGTAGTTAACCTGCATCTGCCAAAAACATCGTCTTAGTGGGCGAACAAACAATGTTTACTACGAACGATTACTGGGCCCGCGAACATGAAACTTGCTATTTTAAACTGTACAACAGTAAAGAAAAGCACATGGAGCAGCACGAACGTAATAATAATAATAGGAACACAACAACAACTTACTTTTTTGAAGCACTCTCTTGATTCTTCTATACTGATCCTGCTCCCTCAGTTTCAGGGCTGACCATCGTTTCCTCAATTGATCCTTGGATCGTCGTATCCCAGAATTCCTGTGGAGACTTTTCACTACTTTAGCCACGATCTTGGCTTTTCTGACATTTGGTATTGTGTACGGTCCATACTTCCCATCATAGTCTGTCCTCTTCAAGATGTCCAGCATCTCTACAAAGGATATATTTGAAGCCTTAAATCTCCTCCGGGATCGGGACGTTCGTTGCTCCGGGCTTTCCTCCTCCTCGTTGTTGCTATTATCGCGCATCTGCTGTGTCACCGCCATGTGCTCTCCCACTGCCCCGAAAGAGAAGAGGCGGGGAATACACTATAAAGAACGTCAGGGGCAGGCGGAGTTTCACGCATGCGCAGTGTATATAAAGCGTAACACGCGTGCGCCGTACGTACGATCTTTGAGCGGAGGACGGAGTACCAAAAGCGCAGATCGTTCTAACAAAGGTACAATTTTAACTTGGGGCATCAGTGGCCTATACTGCTTATAGATTGAGGCCTATATTGGGTCAAGATTAGGAGAGTTTAGCCCGACATTAGGGTTTGTCTTGTGTTGTGTCTTGCAGATAAAATGGATCGATTCAACGATCATGAAATCCTCCCCCAATTCATTGATTTGTACAGAGAGCTGCCTTGTCTGTGGCAGACAAAACACCCCTTTTATACAAATCAACTAAAGCGGGAAGCAGTGATGGATAAATTGCTGGAATTTGTGAAGCCGCAGATCCCCACGGCAGACAACTATTTGAAGTGCAAAATTGGTGGCCTGAGAAGCACTTATAATAGGGAGCGCAAGAAGGTCCAGGATTCCTAAAGATCAGGAGCAGCAGCAGATGACATTTATGTCCCCAGGCTGTGGTACTACCACAGCCTGCATTTTTTGTCCGACCAGACTGAAATCAGGCCATCACTCTCAACCCTTCCTTCCACTCTTCCTTCCACCCCAGCTGAGGCTTCTGATGTCCAACCTGAGCCTTCCACCCAGGAAGAAGTGGAGGAGCCCAGCTTGAGTCAGGTATAGCATTATTCTACAGGTTTCTAAAAATTGTGTGTGATTGATGAACAATAAACTAAAACTATGTCCCTTTTTCATACACAGGAAATCCTCAGCCAGGAGGTGGTGGGGGTAAGTGGCAGCCAGGAGGTGGTGGGGGTAAGTGGCAGCCAGGAGGTGGTGGGGGTAAGTGGCAGCCAGGAGGTGGCAGGGGTAAGTGGCAGCCAGGAGGTGGTGGGGGTAAGTGGCAGCCAGGAGGTGGCAGGGGTAAGTGGCAGCCAGAAGGTGGCGGGGGTAAGTGGCAGCCAGGAGGTGGTGGGGGTAAGTGGCAGCCAGGAGGTGGTGGGGGTAAGTGGCAGCCAGGAGGTGGTGGGGGTAAGTGGCAGCCAGGAGGTGGTGGGGGTAAGTGGCAGCCAGGAGGTGGCAGGGGTAAGTGGCAGCCAGGAGGTGGCAGGGGTAAGTGGCAGCCAGAAGGTGGTGGGGGTAAGTGGCAGCCAGGAGGTGGTGGGGGTAAGTGGCAGCCAGGAGGTGGGAGGGGAAAGTGGCATCCAGGAGGTGGTGGGGGTAAGTGGCAGCCAGGAGGTGGTGGGGGTAAGTGGCAGCCAGGAGGTGGTGGGGGTAAGTGGCAGCCAGGAGGTGGGAGGGGAAAGTGGCATCCAGGAGGTGGTGGGGGTAAGTGGCAGCCAGGAGGTGGTGGGGGTAAGTAGCAGCCAGGAGGTGGTGGGGGTAAGTGGCAGCCAGGAGGTGGGAGGGGAAAGTGGCATCCAGGAGGTGGCGGGGGTAAGTGGCATCCAGAAGGTGGTGGGGTAAGTAGCAGCCAGGAGGTGGCCGGGCCCAGTAGCCTGACCGAACCCCAGGTCCCTCCCCTCCGCCTATAACAAAAAAGGCCCAGGAAGGGGAGGAATGTGGAGGAGTTAGCACTTGGGTTAATTCGACAGGCTTCTGCGGCCCTCAGAACCCTCCCCCCAGTCTTCTTGAGGCCTATGCCTGCATGGCTGCCAACAAAATGCAGGAAATGGAGGTGGGCCAATGCCTCTTTTGTGAGGAAGTGATATATATGGCCCTAAATAGGGGTTTGAGGGGCGAACTCACAAGCAAAACCTCCCTGTGTGAGTTGGACCATCCTCCTCCACCTCCTGCCACAACTCCAACACCAGAGCCACAGCCCGGATGTAAGCCTGGAAGGAAGTGTGTAAGGAAGACAAGAGAGTGATGGCCTGGGTTCAGACTGGTCTGGCAAAAGACGCAGGCTGTGGTAAGACCACAGCCTGGGGACATATATGTCATCTGCTGCTGTTCCTGATCTCTCGGGGTCCTGGACCAGATTGTGCTCTCTATTTAATGGACTCCTCAGGCCACCAATTTTTCCTGTCAAATAGTTAATGTGTGCCCTGAGGTACAAAGGCTTTGCTAATTTCACCAGTTTATCCAGCGTTACCTTCCTCTTTATTTTGTTATGACCCAGAATAAATGAATATTTCTTTCTTAAATGATTGGCTTTGTGTTATAATTAAAAAAGGACAGTTTGTGAGGAGGCGGGTACATTACAAAAATACAAAGTCAAATTAACAAGAGACACCAACACCAAACAATCTCTTTGAGGTTAAATAATACAAGATAATAATGGTGTTGTGGTAACTTGACACACAAAACGCCAAAATATATTATGGAGATCACTAGAAAAAAAAATAAAACCAGGAGATCATTATAAACAAAAATTATAAACATTATTCTGGAGATCTGGGGAAAAAATAAAAAATATTATTCAGGAGATCACAAGAAATAATAAAGGAATCAGGTTGTGTGAATATCAGCAATAAAACATCTTCATCCTTCTCACATTATAAAGAAGAAGAGAATGCGCTGCATTAAAAGATTAAAAAATGTGCAGCGTGACGAATGTGATGTCTCCATTATTATGAACGCTCGTTTTACCAGACCGATCGCTTCCGGGTCGTACTTGATTCCGAGCATGCGTGGAATTTTGTGCGTCGGAATTCTGTACACACAATCGGAATTTACGACAACAAACTCACATCGAACATTTGTTGTCGGAATCGTGTGTACGCAGCATAAGAGCGGTAAGGATGTGGAATTCCCTTCCACAGGCGGTGGTCTCAGCGGGGAGCATTGATAGCTTCAAGAAACTATTAGATAATCACCTGAATGACCGCAATATACAGAGATATATAATGTAATATGACATATAATCACACAACATACAGAGATATATAATGTAATATGACATATAATCACACAACATACAGGATATATAATGTAATATGACATATAATCACACAACATACAGAGATATATAATGTAATATGACATATAATCACACAACATACAGAGATATATAATGTAATATGACATATAATCACACAACATACAGAGATATATAATGTAATATGACATATAATCACACAACATACAGAGATATATAATGTAATATGACATATAATCACACAACATACAGAGATATATAATATAATATGACATATAATCACACAACATACAGAGATATATAATGTAATATGACATATAATCACACAACATACAGGGATATATAATGTAATATGACATATAATCACACAATATACAGGATATATAATATAATATGACATATAATCACACAACATACAGAGATATATAATGTAATATGACATATAATCACACAACATACAGAGATATATAATGTAATATGACATATAATCACACAACATACAGAGATATATAATATAATATGACATATAATCACACAACATACAGAGATATATAATGTAATATGACATATAATCACACAACATACAGAGATATATAATGTAATACTGACATATAATCACACAACATACAGAGATATATAATGTAATATGACATATAATCACACAACATACAGAGATATATAATGTAATATGACATATAATCACACAACATACAGAGATATATAATGTAATATGACATATAATCACACAACATACAGAGATATATAATGTAATATGACATATAATCACACAACATACAGAGATATATAATGTAATATGACATATAATCACACAACATACAGAGATATATAATGTAATATGACATATAATCACACAACATACAGAGATATATAATGTAATATGACATATAATCACACAACATACAGGATATATAATGTAATATGACATATAATCACACAACATACAGAGATATATAATGTAATATGACATATAATCACACAACATACAGAGATATATAATGTAATATGACATATAATCACACAACATACAGAGATATATAATGTAATATGACATATAATCACACAACATACAGAGATATATAATGTAATATGACATATAATCACACAACATACAGGATATATAATGTAATATGACATATAATCACACAACATACAGAGATATATAATGTAATATGACATATAATCACACAACATACAGAGATATATAATGTAATATGACATATAATCACACAACATACAGAGATATATAATGTAATATGACATATAATCACACAACATACAGAGATATATAATGTAATATGACATATAATCACACAACATACAGGATATATAATGTAATATGACATATAATCACACAACATACAGAGATATATAATGTAATATGACATATAATCACACAACATACAGGATATATAATGTAATATGACATATAATCACACAACATACAGGGATATATAATGTAATATGACATATAATCACACAACATACAGGGATATATAATGTAATATGACATATAATCACACAACATACAGAGATATATAATGTAATATGACATATAATCACACAACATACAGAGATATATAATGTAATATGACATATAATCACACAACATACAGAGATATATAATGTAATATGACATATAATCACACAACATACAGGATATATAATGTAATATGACATATAATCACACAACATACAGGGATATATAATGTAATATGACATATAATCACACAACATACAGAGATATATAATGTAATATGACATATAATCACACAACATACAGGGATATATAATGTAATATGACATATAATCACACAACATACAGGATATATAATGTAATATGACATATAATCACACAACATACAGGGATATATAATGTAATATGACATATAATCACACAACATACAGAGATATATAATGTAATATGACATATAATCACACAACATACAGAGATATATAATGTAATATGACATATAATCACACAACATACAGGGATATATAATGTAATATGACATATAATCACACAACATACAGAGATATATAATGTAATATGACATATAATCACACAACATACAGAGATATATAATGTAATATGACATATAATCACACAACATACAGAGATATATAATGTAATATGACATATAATCACACAACATACAGGATATATAATGTAATATGACATATAATCACACAACATACAGAGATATATAATGTAATATGACATATAATCACACAACATACAGAGATATATAATGTAATATGACATATAATCACACAACATACAGAGATATATAATGTAATATGACATATAATCACACAACATACAGGATATATAATGTAATATGACATATAATCACACAACATACAGAGATATATAATGTAATATGACATATAATCACACAACATACAGAGATATATAATGTAATATGACATATAATCACACAACATACAGAGATATATAATGTAATATAACATATAATTACACAACATACAGAGATATATAATGTAATATGACATATAATCACACAACATACAGAGATATATAATGTAATATGACATATAATCACACAACATACAGGATATATAATGTAATATGACATATAATCACACAACATACAGGATATATAATGTAATATGACATATAATCACACAACATACAGAGATATATAATGTAATATGACATATAATCACACAACATACAGAGATATATAATGTAATATGACATATAATCACACAACATACAGAGATATATAATGTAATATGACATATAATCACACAACATACAGAGATATATAATGTAATATGACATATAATCACACAACATACAGAGATATATAATGTAATATGACATATAATCACACAACATACAGAGATATATAATGTAATATGACATATAATCACACAACATACAGAGATATATAATGTAATATGACATATAATCACACAACATACAGAGATATATAATGTAATATGACATATAATCACACAACATACAGGATATATAATGTAATATGACATATAATCACACAACATACAGAGATATATAATGTAATATGACATATAATCACACAACATACAGAGATATATAATGTAATATGACATATAATCACACAACATACAGGGATATATAATGTAATATGACATATAATCACACAACATACAGAGATATATAATGTAATATGACATATAATCACACAACATACAGAGATATATAATGTAATATGACATATAATCACACAACATACAGGATATATAATGTAATATGACATATAATCACACAACATACAGAGATATATAATGTAATATGACATATAATCACACAACATACAGAGATATATAATGTAATATGACATATAATCACACAACATACAGGATATATAATGTAATATGACATATAATCACACAACATACAGGATATATAATGTAATATGACATATAATCACACAACATACAGGGATATATAATGTAATATGACATATAATCACACAACATACAGAGATATATAATGTAATATGACATATAATCACACAACATACAGAGATATATAATGTAATACTATGTAATATATATATAACTATGCTGTAGATGAGGACGATCGTTTTCTCAGACTGATATCTCTGCCTCTCTCTGCAGGGGATATGTTGGCGATAATTTTCGGCGTTCTCTTCGCAGTCACGGCGTTGGCTTTCTTCATCTACTTTCGGCAGAATCGAAAGAAGAATCTCAGGTAATGGAGGGATGATACAGGGGGTGAAAACATGATTGGTGGGGGAAGGGTGACACCCTGACAAAGGACGTTTGGGGGAGGGGGGATGGGAGTATTATGGGCCAGTGGATAGGAAATGGGAAATCCTCAAACAGGATTGTCCTTATCGACCACACCCACCATTCCTCCTATATAGAGGAGGGAGGAGTTCCACCCTGACCACACCCACCATTCCTCCTATATAGAGGAGGGAGGAGTTCCACCCTGACCACACCCACCATTCCTCCTATATAGAGGAGGGAGGAGTTCCACCCTGACCACACCCACCCTTCATCCTATATAGAGGAGGGAGGAGTTCCACCCTGACCACACCCACCATTCCTCCTATATAGAGGAGGGAGGAGTTCCACCCTGACCACACCCACCATTCCTCCTATATAGAGGAGGGAGGAGTTCCACCCTGACCACACCCACCATTCCTCCTATATAGAGGAGGGAGGAGTTCCACCCTGACCACACCCACCCTTCATCCTATATAGAGGAGGGAGGAGTTCCACCCTGACCACACCCACCATTCCTCCTATATAGAGGAGGGAGGAGTTCCACCCTGACCACACCCACCATTCCTCCTATATAGAGGAGGGAGGAGTTCCACCCTGACCACACCCACCATTCCTCCTATATAGAGGAGGGAGGAGTTCCACCCTGACCACACCCACCATTCCTCCTATATAGAGGAGGGAGGAGTTCCACCCTGACCACACCCACCATTCCTCCTATATAGAGGAGGGAGGAGTTCCACCCTGACCACACCCACCCTTCATCCTATATAGAGGAGGGAGGAGTTCCACCCTGACCACACCCACCATTCCTCCTATATAGAGGAGGGAGGAGTTCCACCCTGACCACACCCACCATTCCTCCTATATAGAGGAGGGAGGAGTTCCACCCTGACCACACCCACCATTCCTCCTATATAGAGGAGGGAGGAGTTCCACCCTGACCACACCCACCCTTCATCCTATATAGAGGAGGGAGGAGTTCCACCCTGACCACACCCACCATTCCTCCTATATAGAGGAGGGAGGAGTTCCACCCTGACCACACCCACCATTCCTCCTATATAGAGGAGGGAGGAGTTCCACCCTGACCACACCCACCATTCCTCCTATATAGAAGAGAGAGAAGTTCCACCCTGACCACACCCACCATTCTTCCTATATAGAAAAGGGAGGAGTTCCACCCTGACCACACCCACCATTCCTCCTATATAGAGGAGGGAGGAGTTCCACCCTGACCACACCCACCATTCCTCCTATATAGAGGAGGGAGGAGTTCCACCCTGACCACACCCACCATTCCTCCTATATAGAAGAGGGAGAAGTTCCACCCTGACCACACCCACCATTCCTCCTATATAGAAGAGGGAGGAGTTCCACCCTGACCACACCCACCCTTCCTCCTATATAGAGGAGGGAGGAGTTCCACCCTGACCACACCCACCATTCCTCCTATATAGAAGAGGGAGAAGTTCCACCCTGACCACACCCACCATTCCTCCTATATAGAAGAGGGAGAAGTTCCACCCTGACCACACCCACCATTCCTCCTATATAGAGGAGGGAGGAGTTCCACCCTGACCACACCCACCATTCCTCCTATATAGAGGAGGGAGGAGTTCCACCCTGACCACACCCACCATTCCTCCTATATAGAAGAGGGAGAAGTTCCACCCTGACCACACCCACCATTCCTCCTATATAGAAGAGGGAGGAGTTCCACCCTGACCACACCCACCATTCCTCCTATATAGAGGAGGGAGGAGTTCCACCCTGACCACACCCACCATTCCTCCTATATAGAAGAGGGAGGAGATCCACCCTGACCACACCCACCATTCCTCCTATATAGAAAAGGGAGGAGTTCCACCCTGACCACACCCACCATTCCTCCTATATAGAGGAGGGAGGAGTTCCACCCTGACCACACCCACCATTCCTCCTATATAGAGGAGGGAGGAGTTCCACCCTGACCACACCCACCATTCCTCCTATATAGAAGAGGGAGGAGTTCCACCCTGACCACACCCACCATTCCTCCTATATAGAAGAGGGAGAAGTTCCACCCTGACCACACCCACCATTCTTCCTATATAGAAAAGGGAGGAGTTCCACCCTGACCACACCCACCATTCCTCCTATATAGAAAAGGGAGGAGTTCCACCCTGACCACACCCACCATTCCTCCTATATAGAGGAGGGAGGAGTTCCACCCTGACCACACCCACCATTCCTCCTATATAGAGGAGGGAGGAGTTCCACCCTGACGACACCCACCATTCCTCCTATATAGAGGAGGGAGGAGTTCCACCCTGACCACACCCACCATTCCTCCTATATAGAAAAGGGAGGAGTTCCACCCTGACAACACCCACCATTCCTCCTATATAGAGGAGGGAGGAGTTCCACCCTGACCACACCCACCCTTCCTCCTACATAGAAAAGGGAGGAGTTCCACCCTGACCACACCCACCCTTCCTCCTATATAGAAGAGGGAGGAGTTCCTCCCTGACCACACCTACCATTCCTCCTATATAGAAGAGGGAGGAGTTCCTCCCTGACCACACCTACCATTCCTCCTATATAGGAGAGGGAGGAGTTCCTCCCTGACGACACCCACAATTCCTCCTATATAAAAGAGGGAGGAGTTCCTCCCTGACCACACCTACCATTCCTCCTATATAGAAGAGGGAGGAGTTCCTCCCTGACCACACCTACCATTCCTACTATATAGAAGAGGGAGGAGTTCCTCCCTGACCACACCCACCATTCCTCCTATATAGGAGAGGGAGGAGTTCCTCCCTGACCACACCCACCATTCCTCCTATATAGAAGAGGGAGGAGTTCCTCCCTGACCACACCCACCATTCCTCCTATATAGGAGAGGGAGGAGTTCCTCCCTGACCACACCCACCATTCCTCCTATATAGAAAAGGGAGGAGTTCCTCCCTGACCACACCCACCATTCCCCCTGTATAGAAGAGATCTCTGAGATTTTCCAGCATGCCGGTCGGTGCTCCTTTCCTTCTATAGGACATCTTTGGCCTCCATATATAACAAGGGATGGGAGGCTGGGAGGGGGAGGGGAGTCATCTCCTTTTTAGCCTCCTCTCTCCACTCTCCACATATAAGATTCTGATAATGAAAGGCCACTGTCCTCTTTACTGATTGGACGATTGAAGATTCTGATAATCCGATATTTCTCTTATCCACAGATCGTCCGATAAGAAGTCGAATGTCATCTACAAAGCTGCCACCGCCGAGGACAATATGGCGTAGAGTCATCAGAGACCTTCGGGGGATGGGGGGCTCATCTATGGAAATAGAAACTGTCTGGAGTTCTGAGACCAGCCAATCAGATTCCAGCTGTCATGCTGAAGACTTGGATTGGTTGTTGTATATAATGTTCACAGATTGTGTAACAGAAATAAAGTTATGATATTTTATACAAATTCAGGACCCAATCCTGTGTCTGAATTTATATGGGGATTGGAGGACGGTGGGGCCACCTACCACATACCCACCAATCCCACACAATCATTCCCAGAACCTGATATTATTCGGTATAAATGGATTGGATGGAGGATGGGGGTGAGTGGGGATCCCTCTTGTGGATTGGATGGAGGATGGGGGTGAGTGAGGCTCCCTCTTGTGGTCTGGATGGAGGATGGGGGTGAGTGGGGCTCCCTCTTGTGGATTGGATGGAGGATTGGGGTGAGTGGGGCTCCCTCTTGTGGATTGGATGGAGGATGGGGGGGAGTGGGGCTCCCTCTTGTGGATTGGATGGAGGATGGGGGTGAGTGAGGCTCCCTCTTGTGGTCTGGATGGAGGATGGGGGTGAGTGGGGCTCCCTCTTGTGGATTGGATGGAGGATGGTGGTAAGTGGGGCTCCCTCTTGTGGATTGGATGGAGGATGGGGGTGAGTGGGGCTCCCTCTTGTGGATTGGATGGAGGATGGGGTGAGTGGGGCTCCCTCTTGTGGATTGGATGGAGGATGGGGTGAGTGGGGCTCCCTCTTGTGGTCTGGATGGAGGATGGGGGTGAGTGGGGCTCCCTCTTGTGGTCTGGATGGAGAATGTAGGTGAGTGGGGCTCCCTCTTGTGGATTGGATGGAGGATGGGGTGAGTGGGACTCCCTCTTGTGGATTGGATAGAGGATGGGGGTGAGTGGGGCTCCCTCTTGTGGTCTGGATGGAGGATGGGGGTGAGTGGGGCTCCCTCTTGTGGATTGGATAGAGGATGGGGGTGAGTGGGGCTCCCTCTTGTGGTCTGGATGGAGGATGGGGGTGAGTGGGGCTCCCTCTTGTGGATTGGATGGAGGATGGGGGTGAGTGGGGCTCCTTCTTGTGGATTGGATGGAGGATGGAGGTGAGTGGGGCTCCCTCTTGTGGATTGGATGGAGGATGGGGGGGAGTGGGGCTCCCTCTTGTGGATTGGATAGAGGATGGGAGTGAGTGGGGCTCCCTCTTGTGGATTGGATGGAGGATGGGGGTGAGTGGGGCTCCCTCTTGTGGATTGGATGGAGGATGGGGGTGAGTGGGACTCCCTCTTGTCGATTGGATGGAGGATGGGGGTGAGTGGGGCTGCTTCTTGTGGTCTGGATGGAGGATGGGGTGAGTGGGGCTCTCTCTTGTGGTCTGGATGGAGGATTGGGGTGAGTGGGGCTCCCTCTTGTGGATTGGATGGAGGATGGGGGTGAGTGGGGCTTCCTCTTGTGGATTGGATGGAGGATGGGGGTGAGTGGGGCTCCCTCTTGTGATCTGGATGGAGGATGGGGTGAGTGGGGCTCCCTCTTGTGGTCTGGATGGAGGATGGGGGTGAGTGGGGCTCCCTCTTGTGGTCTGGATGGAGAATGTAGGTGAGTGGGGCTCCCTCTTGTGGATTGGATGGAGGATGGGGGTGAGTGGGGCTCCCTCTTGTGGATTGGATGAGGATGGGGGTGAGTGGGGCTCCCTCTTGTGGTCTGGATGGAGGATGGGGGTGAGTGGGGCTCCCTCTTGTGGATTGGATGGAGGATGGAGGTGAGTGGGGCTCCCTCTTGTGGATTGGATGGAGGATCGGGTTGTGTGGGGCTCCCTCTTGTGGATTGGATGGAGGATGGGGGTGAGTGGGGCTCCCTCTTGTGGATTGGATGGAGGATGGGGGGAAGTGGGGCTCCCTCTTGTGGTCTGGATGGAGGATGTGGGTGAGTGGGGCTCCCTCTTGTGGATTGGATGGAGGATGAGGGTGAGTGAGGCTCCCTCTTGTGGTCTGGATGGAGGATGGGGGTGAGTGGGGCTCCCTCTTGTAGATTGGATGGAGGATGGGGGGGGAGTGGGTCTCCCTCTTGTGGATTGGATGGAGGATGGGGTTGAGTGGGGCTCCCTCTTGTGGTCTGGATGGAGGATGGGGGTGAGTGGGGCTCCCTCTTGTAGATTGGATGGAGGATGGGGGGAAGTGGGGCTCCCTCTTGTGGATTGGATGGAGGATGGGGTTGAGTGGGGCTCCCTCTTGTGGATTGGATGGAGGATGGGGGTGAGTGGGGCTCCCTCTTGTGGTCTGGATGGAGGATGGGGGTGAGTGGGGCTCCCTCTTGTGGATTGGATGGAGGATGGGGGTGAGTGGGACTCCCTCTTGTCGATTGGATGGAGGATGGGGGTGAGGGGGGCTCCTTCTTGTGGTCTGGATGGAGGATGGGGTGAGTGGGGCCCCCTCTTGTGGTCTGGATGGAGGATGGGGGTGAGTGGGGCTCCCTCTTGTGGATTGGATGGAGGATGGGGGTGAGTGGGGCTTCCTCTTGTGGATTGGATGGAGGATGGGGGTGAGTGGGGCTCCCTCTTGTGGTCTGGATGGAGGATGGGGTGAGTGGGGCTCCCTCTTGTGGTCTGGATGGAGGATGGGGGTGAGTGGGGCTCCCTCTTGTGGTCTGGATGGAGAATGTGGGTGAGTGGGGCTCCCTCTTGTGGATTGGATGGAGGATGGGGGGGAGTGGGGCTCCCTCTTGTGGATTGGATAGAGGATGGGGGTGAGTGGGGCTCCCTCTTGTGGTCTGGATGGAGGATGAGGGTGAGTGGGGCTCCCTCTTGTGGATTGGATGGAGGATGGAGGTGAGTGGGGCTCCCTCTTGTGGATTGGATGGAGGATCGGGTTGTGTGGGGCTCCCTCTTGTGGATTGGATGGAGGATGGGGGTGAGTGGGGCTCCCTCTTGTGGATTGGATGGAGGATGGGGGTGAGTGAGGCTCCCTCTTGTGGTCTGGATGGAGGATGGGGGTGAGTGGGGCTCCCTCTTGTAGATTGGATGGAGGATGGGGGGGAGTGGGGCTCCCTCTTGTGGATTGGATGGAGGATGGGGTTGAGTGGGGCTCCCTCTTGTGGTCTGGATGGAGGATGGGGGTGAGTGGGGCTCCCTCTTGTAGATTGGATGGAGGATGGGGGGAAGTGGGGCTCCCTCTTGTGGATTGGATGGAGGATGGGGTTGAGTGGGGCTCCCTCTTGTGGGTTGGATGGAGGATGGGGGTGAGTGGGGCTCCGTCTTGTGGATTGGATGGAGGATGGGGGTGAGTGGGGCTCCCTCTTGTGGTCTGGATGGAGGATGGGGGTGAGTGGGTCTTCCTCTTGTGGTCTGGATGGAGGATGGGGGTGAGTGGGTCTCCCTCTTGTAGATTGGATGGAGGATGGGGGTGAGTGGGGCTCCCTCTTGTGGATTGGATGGAGGATGGGGGTGAGTGGGGCTCCCTCTTGTGGTCTGGATGGAGGATGGGGTGAGTGGGGCTCCCTCTTGTGGATTGGATGGAGGATGGGGGTGAATGGGGCTCTCTCTTGTGGTCTGGATGGAGGATGAGGGTGAGTGGGGCTCCCTCTTGTGGATTGGATGGAGGATGGGGGTGAGTGGGGCTCCCTCTTGTGGATTGGATGGAGGATGGGGTGAGTGGGGCTTCCTCTTGTGGATTGGATGGAGGATGGGGGTGAGTGGGGCTCGCTCTTGTGGTCTGGATGGAGGATGGGGTGAGTGGGGCTCCCTCTTGTGGTCTGGATGGAGGATGGGGGTGAGTGGGGCTCCCTCTTGTGGTCTGGATGGAGGATGTGGGTGAGTGGGGCTCCCTCTTGTGGATTGGATGAAGGATGGGGGTGAGTGGGGCTCCCTCTTGTGGTCTGGATGGAGGATGGGGGTGAGTGGGGCTCCCTCTTGTGGATTGGATGGAGGATGGAGGTGAGTGGGGCTCCCTCTTGTGGTCTGGATGGAGGATGGGGGTGAGTGGGGCTCCTTCTTGTGGTCTGGATGGAGGATTGGGTGAGTGGGGCTCCCTCTTGTGGATTGGATGGAGGATGGGGGTGAGTGGAGCTCCCTCTTGTGGTCTGGATGGAGGATGGGGGTGAGTGGGGCTTCCTCTTGTGGATTGGATGGAGGATGGGGGTGAGTGGGGCTTCCTCTTGTGGATTGGATGGAGGATGGGGGTGAGTGGGGCTCCCTCTTGTGGTCTGGATGGAGGATGGGGTGAGTGGGGCTCCCTCTTGTGGTCTGGATGGAGGATGGGGGTGAGTGGGGCTCCCTCTTGTGGTCTGGATGGAGGATGTGGGTGAGTGAGGCTCCCTCTTGTGGTCTGGATGGAGGATGGGGGTGAGTGAGGCTCCCTCTTGTGGATTGGATGAAGGATGGGGGTGAGTGGGGCTCCCTCTTGTGGTCTGGATGGAGGATGGGGGTGAGTGGGGCTCCCTCTTGTGGATTGGATGGAGGATGGGGGTGAGTGGGACTCCCTCTTGTGGATTGGATGGAGGATGGGGGTGAGTGGGGCTCCTTCTTGTGGATTGGATGGAGGATGGGGGTGAGTGGGGCTCCCTCTTGTGGTCTGGATGGAGGATGTGGGTGAGTGGGGCTCCCTCTTGTGGATTGGATGGGGGATGGGGGTGAGTGGGGCTTCCTCTTATGGATTGGATGGAGGATGTGGGTGAGTGAGGCTCCCTCTTGTGGTCTGGATGGAGGATGGGGGTGAGTGGGGCTCCCTCTTGTGGATTGGATGGAGGATGGGGGTGAGTGGGGCTCCCTCTTGTGGTCTGGATGGAGGATGTGGGTGAGTGGGGCTCCCTCTTGTGGTCTGGATGGAGGATGTGGGTGAGTGGGGCTCCCTCTTGTGGATTGGATGGGGGATGGGGGTGAGTGGGGCTTCCTCTTATGGATTGGATGCAGGATGTGGGTGAGTGAGGCTCCCTCTTGTGGTCTGGATGGAGGATGGGGGTGAGTGGGGCTTCCTCTTGTGGATTGGATGGAGGATGGGGGTGAGTGGGGCTCCCTCTTGTGGTCTGGATGGAGGATGTGGGTGAGTGGGGCTCCCTCTTGTGGTCTGGATGGAGGATGGGGTGAGTGGGGCTCCCTCTTGTGGTCTGGATGGAGGATGGGGGTGAGTGGGGCTCCCTCTTGTGGTCTGGATGGAGAATGTGGGTGAGTGGGGCTCCCTCTTGTGGATTGGATGGAGGATGGGGGGGAGTGGGGCTCCCTCTTGTGGATTGGATAGAGGATGGGGGTGAGTGGGGCTCCCTCTTGTGGTCTGGATGGAGGATGAGGGTGAGTGGGGCTCCCTCTTGTGGATTGGATGGAGGATGGAGGTGAGTGGGGCTCCCTCTTGTGGATTGGATGGAGGATCGGGTTGTGTGGGGCTCCCTCTTGTGGATTGGATGGAGGATGGGGGTGAGTGGGGCTCCCTCTTGTGGATTGGATGGAGGATGGGGGTGAGTGAGGCTCCCTCTTGTGGTCTGGATGGAGGATGGGGGTGAGTGGGGCTCCCTCTTGTAGATTGGATGGAGGATGGGGGGGAGTGGGGCTCCCTCTTGTGGATTGGATGGAGGATGGGGTTGAGTGGGGCTCCCTCTTGTGGTCTGGATGGAGGATGGGGGTGAGTGGGGCTCCCTCTTGTAGATTGGATGGAGGATGGGGGGAAGTGGGGCTCCCTCTTGTGGATTGGATGGAGGATGGGGTTGAGTGGGGCTCCCTCTTGTGGATTGGATGGAGGATGGGGGTGAGTGGGGCTCCGTCTTGTGGATTGGATGGAGGATGGGGGTGAGTGGGGCTCCCTCTTGTGGATTGGATGGAGGATGGGGGTGAGTGGGGCTCCCTCTTGTGGTCTGGATGGAGGATGGGGTGAGTGGGGCTCCCTCTTGTGGATTGGATGGAGAATGGGGGTGAGTGGGTCTCCCTCTTGTGGATTGGATGGAGGATGGGGGTGAGTGGGGCTCCCTCTTGTGGATTGGATGGAGGATGGGGGTGAGTGGGGCTCCCTCTTGTGGTCTGGATGGAGGATGGGGTGAGTGGGGCTCCCTCTTGTGGATTGGATGGAGGATGGGGGTGAGTGGGGCTCTCTCTTGTGGTCTGGATGGAGGATGAGGGTGAGTGGGGCTCCCTCTTGTGGATTGGATGGAGGATGGGGGTGAGTGGGGCTCCCTCTTGTGGATTGGATGGAGGATGGGGGTGAGTGGGGCTTCCTCTTGTGGATTGGATGGAGGATGGGGGTGAGTGGGGCTCGCTCTTGTGGTCTGGATGGAGGATGGGGTGAGTGGGGCTCCCTCTTGTGGTCTGGATGGAGGATGGGGGTGAGTGGGGCTCCCTCTTGTGGTCTGGATGGAGGATGTGGGTGAGTGGGGCTCCCTCTTGTGGATTGGATGAAGGATGGGGGTGAGTGGGGCTCCCTCTTGTGGTCTGGATGGAGGATGGGGGTGAGTAGGGCTCCCTCTTGTGGATTGGATGGAGGATGGGGGTGAGTGGGGCTCCCTCTTGTGGTCTGGATGGAGGATGGGGGTGAGTGGGGCTCCTTCTTGTGGTCTGGATGGAGGATGGGGGTGAGTGGGGCTCCCTCTTGTGGATTGGATAGAGGATGAGGGTGAGTGGGGCTCCCTCTTGTGGTCTGGATGGAGGATGGGGGTGAGTGGGGCTCCCTCTTGTGGTCTGGATGGAGGATGTGGGTGAGTGGGGCTCCCTCTTGTGGATTGGATGGGGGATGGGGGTGAGTGGGGCTTCCTCTTATGGATTGGATGGAGGATGGGAGTGAGTGGGGCTCCCTCTTGTGGTCTGGATGGAGGATGGGGTGAGTGGGGCTCCCTCTTGTGGTCTGGATGGAGGATGGGGGTGAGTGGGGCTCCCTCTTGTGGATTGGATGGAGGATGGGGGTGAGTGGAGCTCCCTCTTGTGGATTGGATGGAGGATGTGGGTGAGTGGGGCTCCCTCTTGTGGATTGGATGGAGGATGTGGGTGAGTGGGGCTCCCTCTTGTGGATTGGATGGAGGATGTGGGTGAGTAGGGCTCCCTCTTGTGGATTGGATGGAGGATGTGGGTGAGTAGGGCTCCCTCTTGTGGTCTGGATGGAGGATGTGGGTGAGTAGGGCTCCCTCTTGTGGTCTGGATGGAGGATGTGGGTGAGTAGGGCTCCCTCTTGTGGTCTGGATGGAGGATGGGGGTGAGTGGGGCTCCCTCTTGTGGATTGGATGGAGGATGGGGGTGAGTGGGGCTCCCTCTTGTGGTCTGGATGGAGGATGGGGTGAGTGGGGCTCCCTCTTGTGGTCTGGATGGAGGATGGGGGTGAGTGGGGCTCCCTCTTGTGGTCTGGATGGAGAATGTGGGTGAGTGGGGCTCCCTCTTGTGGATTGGATAGAGGATGGGGGGGAGTGGGGCTCCCTCTTGTGGTCTGGATGGAGGATTGGGGTGAGTGGGGCTCCCTCTTGTGGATTGGATGGAGGATGGAGGTGAGTGGGGCTCCCTCTTGTGGATTGGATGGAGGATCGGGTTGTGTGGGGCTCCCTCTTGTGGATTGGATGGAGGATGGGGGTGAGTGGGGCTCCCTCTTGTGGATTGGATGGAGGATGGGGGTGAGTGAGGCTCCCTCTTGTGGTCTGGATGGAGGATGGGGGTGAGTGGGGCTCCCTCTTGTAGATTGGATGGAGGATGGGGGGGAGTGGGGCTCCCTCTTGTGGATTGGATGGAGGATGGGGTTGAGTGGGGCTCCCTCTTGTGGTCTGGATGGAGGATGGGGGTGAGTGGGGCTCCCTCTTGTAGATTGGATGGAGGATGGGGGGAAGTGGGGCTCCCTCTTGTGGTCTGGATGGAGGATGGGGTGAGTGGGGCTCCCTCTTGTAGATTGGATGGAGGATGGGGGTGAGTGGGGCTCCCTCTTGTGGTCTGGATGGAGGATGTGGGTGAGTGAGGCTCCCTCTTGTGGTCTGGATGGAGGATGGGGGTGAGTGAGGCTCACTCTTGTGGATTGGATGAAGGATGGGGGTGAGTGGGGCTCCCTCTTGTGGTCTGGATGGAGGATGGGGGTGAGTGGGGCTCCCTCTTGTGGATTGGATGGAGGATGGGGGTGAGTGGGACTCCCTCTTGTGGATTGGATGGAGGATGGGGGTGAGTGGGGCTCCTTCTTGTGGATTGGATGGAGGATGGGGGTGAGTGGGGCTCCCTCTTGTGGTCTGGATGGAGGATGTGGGTGAGTGGGGCTCCCTCTTGTGGATTGGATGGAGGATGGGGGTGAGTGGGGCTTCCTCTTATGGATTGGATGGAGGATGTGGGTGAGTGAGTCTCCCTCTTGTGGTCTGGATGGAGGATGGGGGTGAGTGGGGCTCCCTCTTGTGGATTGGATGGAGGATGGGGGTGAGTGGGGCTCCCTCTTGTGGTCTGGATGGAGGATGTGGGTGAGTGGGGCTCCCTCTTGTGGATTGGATGGGGGATGGGGGTGAGTGGGGCTCCCTCTTGTGGTCTGGATGGAGGATGTGGGTGAGTGGGGCTCCCTCTTGTGGATTGGATGGAGGATGGGGGTGAGTGGGGCTCCCTCTTGTGGTCTGGATGGAGGATGTGGGTGAGTGGGGCTCCCTCTTGTGGATTGGATGGAGGATGGGGGTGAGTGGGGCTCCCTCTTGTGGATTGGATGGAGGATGGGGGTGAGTGGGGCTCCCTCTTGTGGTCTGGATGGAGGATGGGGGTGAGTGAGGCTCCCTCTTGTGGATTGGATAGAGGATGGGGGTGAGTGAGGCTCCCTCTTGTGGTCTGGATGGAGGATGTGGGTGAGTGGGGCTCCCTCTTGTGGATTGGATGGGGGATGGGGGTGAGTGGGGCTTCCTCTTATGGATTGGATGGAGGATGTGGGTGAGTGAGGCACCCTCTTGTGGTCTGGATGGAGGATGGGGGTGAGTGGGGCTTCCTCTTGTGGATTGGATGGAGGATGGGGGTGAGTGGGGCTCCCTCTTGTGGTCTGGATGGAGGATGTGGGTGAGTGGGGCTCCCTCTTGTGGTCTGGATGGAGGATGGGGTGAGTGGGGCTCCCTCTTGTGGTCTGGATGGAGGATGGGGGTGAGTGGGGCTCCCTCTTGTGGTCTGGATGGAGAATGTGGGTGAGTGGGGCTCCCTCTTGTGGATTGGATGGAGGATGGGGGGGAGTGGGGCTCCCTCTTGTGGATTGGATAGAGGATGGGGGTGAGTGGGGCTCCCTCTTGTGGTCTGGATGGAGGATGAGGGTGAGTGGGGCTCCCTCTTGTGGATTGGATGGAGGATGGAGGTGAGTGGGGCTCCCTCTTGTGGATTGGATGGAGGATCGGGTTGTGTGGGGCTCCCTCTTGTGGATTGGATGGAGGATGGGGGTGAGTGGGGCTCCCTCTTGTGGATTGGATGGAGGATGGGGGTGAGTGAGGCTCCCTCTTCTGGTCTGGATGGAGGATGGGGGTGAGTGGGGCTCCCTCTTGTAGATTGGATGGAGGATGGGGGGGAGTGGGGCTCCCTCTTGTGGATTGGATGGAGGATGGGGTTGAGTGGGGCTCCCTCTTGTGGTCTGGATGGAGGATGGGGGTGAGTGGGGCTCCCTCTTGTAGATTGGATGGAGGATGGGGGAAAGTGGGGCTCCCTCTTGTGGATTGGATGGAGGATGGGGTTGAGTGGGGCTCCCTCTTGTGGATTGGATGGAGGATGGGGGTGAGTGGGGCTCCGTCTTGTGGATTGGATGGAGGATGGGGGTGAGTGGGGCTCCCTCTTGTGGATTGGATGGAGGATGGGGGTGAGTGGGGCTCCCTCTTGTGGTCTGGATGGAGGATGGGGTGAGTGGGGCTCCCTCTTGTGGATTGGATGGAGAATGGGGGTGAGTGGGTCTCCCTCTTGTGGATTGGATGGAGGATGGGGGTGAGTGGGGCTCCCTCTTGTGGATTGGATGGAGGATGGGGGTGAGTGGGGCTCCCTCTTGTGGTCTGGATGGAGGATGGGGTGAGTGGGGCTCCCTCTTGTGGATTGGATGGAGGATGGGGGTGAGTGGGGCTCTCTCTTGTGGTCTGGATGGAGGATGGGGGTGAGTGGGGCTCCTTCTTGTGGATTGGATGGAGGATGGGGGTGAGTGGGGCTCCCTCTTGTGGATTGGATGGAGGATGGGGGTGAGTGGGGCTTCCTCTTGTGGATTGGATGGAGGATGGGGGTGAGTGGGGCTCGCTCTTGTGGTCTGGATGGAGGATGGGGTGAGTGGGGCTCCCTCTTGTGGTCTGGATGGAGGATGGGGGTGAGTGGGGCTCCCTCTTGTGGTCTGGATGGAGGATGTGGGTGAGTGGGGCTCCCTCTTGTGGATTGGATGAAGGATGGGGGTGAGTGGGGCTCCCTCTTGTGGTCTGGATGG
The DNA here is from genome assembly GCF_042186555.1 of Aquarana catesbeiana. Lineage (NCBI taxonomy): Eukaryota > Metazoa > Chordata > Amphibia > Anura > Ranidae > Aquarana > Aquarana catesbeiana. Next base: position 991,116,935 of record NC_133324.1, on the reverse strand, counting down.
AGGATGGGGGTGAGTGGGGCTCCCTCTTGTGGATTGGATGGAGGATGGGGGTGAGTGGGGCTCCCTCTTGTGGTCTGGATGGAGGATGGGGGTGAGTGGGGCTCCTTCTTGTGGTCTGGATGGAGGATGGGGGTGAGTGGGGCTCCCTCTTGTGGATTGGATAGAGGATGAGGGTGAGTGGGGCTCCCTCTTGTGGTCTGGATGGAGGATGGGGGTGAGTGGGGCTCCCTCTTGTGGTCTGGATGGAGGATGTGGGTGAGTGGGGCTCCCTCTTGTGGATTGGATGGGGGATGGGGGTGAGTGGGGCTTCCTCTTATGGATTGGATGGAGGATGGGAGTGAGTGGGGCTCCCTCTTGTGGTCTGGATGGAGGATGGGGTGAGTGGGGCTCCCTCTTGTGGTCTGGATGGAGGATGGGGGTGAGTGGGGCTCCCTCTTGTGGATTGGATGGAGGATGGGGGTGAGTGGGGCTCCCTCTTGTGGATTGGATGGAGGATGTGGGTGAGTGGGGCTCCCTCTTGTGGATTGGATGGAGGATGTGGGTGAGTGGGGCTCCCTCTTGTGGATTGGATGGAGGATGTGGGTGAGTGGGGCTCCCTCTTGTGGATTGGATGGAGGATGTGGGTGAGTAGGGCTCCCTCTTGTGGTCTGGATGGAGGATGTGGGTGAGTAGGGCTCCCTCTTGTGGTCTGGATGGAGGATGTGGGTGAGTAGGGCTCCCTCTTGTGGTCTGGATGGAGGATGGGGGTGAGTGGGGCTCCCTCTTGTGGATTGGATGGAGGATGGGGGTGAGTGGGGCTTCCTCTTGTGGATTGGATGGAGGATGGGGGTGAGTGGGGCTCCCTCTTGTGGTCTGGATGGAGGATGGGGTGAGTGGGGCTCCCTCTTGTGGTCTGGATGGAGGATGGGGGTGAGTGGGGCTCCCTCTTGTGGTCTGGATGGAGAATGTGGGTGAGTGGGGCTCCCTCTTGTGGATTGGATGGAGGATGGGGGGGGAGTGGGGCTCCCTCTTGTGGATTGGATAGAGGATGGGGGTGAGTGGGGCTCCCTCTTGTGGTCTGGATGGAGGATTGGGGTGAGTGGGGCTCCCTCTTGTGGATTGGATGGAGGATGGAGGTGAGTGGGGCTCCCTCTTGTGGATTGGATGGAGGAATGGGTTGTGTGGGGCTCCCTCTTGTGGATTGGATGGAGGATGGGGGTGAGTGGGGCTCCCTCTTGTGGATTGGATGGAGGATGGGGGTGAGTGAGGCTCCCTCTTGTGGTCTGGATGGAGGATGGGGGTGAGTGGGGCTCCCTCTTGTAGATTGGATGGAGGATGGGGGGGAGTGGGGCTCCCTCTTGTGGATTGGATGGAGGATGGGGTTGAGTGGGGCTCCCTCTTGTGGTCTGGATGGAGGATGGGGGTGAGTGGGGCTCCCTCTTGTAGATTGGATGGAGGATGGGGGGAAGTGGGGCTCCCTCTTGTGGATTGGATGGAGGATGGGGTTGAGTGAGGCTCCCTCTTGTGGATTGGATGGAGGATGGGGGTGAGTGGGGCTCCCTCTTGTGGATTGGATGGAGGATGGGGGTGAGTGGGGCTCCCTCTTGTGGATTGGATGGAGGATGGGGGTGAGTGGGGCTCCCTCTTGTGGATTGGATGGAGGATGGAGGCTAGTGCGGCTCCCTCTTGTGGATTGAATGGAGGATGGGGGTGAGTGGGGCTCCCTCTTGTGGTCTGGATGGAGGATGGGGGTGAGTGGGTCTTCCTCTTGTGGTCTGGATGGAGGATGGGGGTGAGTGGGGCTCCCTCTTGTGGATTGGATGGAGAATGGGGGTGAGTGGGTCTCCCTCTTGTGGATTGGATGGAGGATGGGGGTGAGTGGGGCTCCCTCTTGTGGATTGGATGGAGGATGGGGGTGAGTGGGGCTCCCTCTTGTGGTCTGGATGGAGGATGGGGTGAGTGGGGCTCCCTCTTGTGGATTGGATGGAGGATGGGGGTGAGTGGGTCTTCCTCTTGTGGTCTGGATGGAGGATGGGGGTGAGTGGGGCTCCCTCTTGTGGATTGGATGGAGAATGGGGGTGAGTGGGTCTCCCTCTTGTGGATTGGATGGAGGATGGGGGTGAGTGGGGCTCCCTCTTGTGGATTGGATGGAGGATGGGGGTGAGTGGGGCTCTCTCTTGTGGTCTGGATGGAGGATGAGGGTGAGTGGGGCTCCCTCTTGTGGATTGGATGGAGGATGGGGGTGAGTGGGGCTCCCTCTTGTGGATTGGATGGAGGATGGGGGTGAGTGGGGCTTCCTCTTGTGGATTGGATGGAGGATGGGGGTGAGTGGGGCTCGCTCTTGTGGTCTGGATGGAGGATGGGGTGAGTGGGGCTCCCTTTTGTGGTCTGGATGGAGGATGTGGGTGAGTGGGGCTCCCTCTTGTGGATTGGATGAAGGATGGGGGTGAGTGGGGCTCCCTCTTGTGGTCTGGATGGAGGATGGGGGTGAGTGGGGCTCCCTCTTGTGGATTGGATGGAGGATGGGGGTGAGTGGGGCTCCCTCTTGTGGTCTGGATGGAGGATGGGGGTGAGTGGGGCTCCTTCTTGTGGTCTGGATGGAGGATTATGTGAGTGGGGCTCCCTCTTGTGGTCTGGATGGAGGATGGGGGTGAGTGGGGCTCCCTCTTGTGGTCTGGATGGAGGATGGGGGTGAGTGAGGCTCCCTCTTGTGGTCTGGATGGAGGATGGGGTGAGTGGGGCTCCCTCTTGTGGTCTGGATGGAGGATGGGGGTGAGTGGGGCTCCCTCTTGTGGATTGGATGGAGGATGGGGGTGAGTGGGGCTCCCTCTTGTGGATTGGATGGAGGATGGGGGTGAGTGGGGCTCCCTCTTGTGGATTGGATGGAGGATGGGGGTGAGTGGGGCTCCCTCTTGTGGATTGGATGGAGGATGGGGGTGAGTGGGGCTCCCTCTTGTGGTCTGGATGGAGGATGGGGGTGAGTGGGGCTCCCTCTTGTGGATTGGATGGAGGATGTGGGGTGAGTGGGGCTCCCTCTTGTGGATTGGATGGAGGATGGGGGTGAGTGGGGCTCCCTCTTGTGGATTGGATGGAGGATGGGGGTGAGTGGGGCTCCCTCTTGTGGATTGGATGGAGGATGGGGGTGAGTGGGGCTCCCTCTTGTGGTCTGGATGGAGGATGGGGGTGAGTGGGGCTCCCTCTTGTGGATTGGATGGAGGATGGGGGTGAGTGGGGCTCCCTCTTGTGGATTGGATGGAGGATGGGGGTGAGTGGGGCTCCCTCTTGTGGATTGGATGGAGGATGGGGGTGAGTGGGGCTCCCTCTTGTGGATTGGATGGAGGATGGGGGTGAGTGGGGCTCCCTCTTGTGGTCTGGATGAAGGATGGGGGTGAGTGGGGCTCCCTCTTGTGGATTGGATGGAGGATGTGGGGTGAGTGGGGCTCCCTCTTGTGGATTGGATGGAGGATGGGGGTGAGTGGGGCTCCCTCTTGTGGATTGGATGGAGGATGGGGGGTGAGTGGGGCTCCCTCTTGTGGATTGGATGGAGGATGGGGGTGAGTGGGGCTCCCTCTTGTGGATTGGATGGAGGATGGCAGTAATTGGTAGGATTCGGGTTGGATGAGAACACATGTTCTGATTTCCATATTCGGAGATCTGGAATATTTCCCGGGAGGGGGGAGGGGAAGGACGGTGATGATTTGGGATTTGGTCCCATAAATGGAGATGAGAGAAGTCTGAGGAATCCGGAGTCTTGGAAGATGAGCTCACAGTCTGGGGGGAGGGGGACTCCTTGAATATGAATGGAGTGTTTGCACCGTATATATAACTTGTGATTGTGTAGAGATTGTGATAGTACAGTATATATATATATATATATATATATATATGAAGAAGTCTTTCAGAGTTACCATGGACCTCTTGGTTCTTCTCTGATGAATGTTCTCCTTGCCCGGCCGGTCAGTTTAGGTGGACGGCCATGTCTTGGTAGGTTTGCAGTTGTGCCATACTCTTTCCATTTTCCGATGATGGATTGAACAGAGCTCCGTGAGATGATCAAAGCTTGGGAGATTTTTTATAACCTAACCCTGCTTCAGGTGGGTTTCCACCATCACCACATGCGGCTCACAGGGGGGTTCCGGGGCGTCTTGGTCCACCATTTCAGGTCTGATTTCCGCCTCAATTTTGGTCTGAATTCGGACGTGAAACAGACCAAAGGAAGTTTTTGTGCAAAATGCTCCGGAGATATGTGAAAGCTCCATAGAGAGCCAATCAAAACCTCCTACTATTACGAATTGGATGCGAAGAACCCTGCTTTATACTTCTCCACAACTTTATCCCTGACCTGTCTGGTGTGTTCCTTGGCCTTCATGATGCTGTTTGTTCACTAAGGTTCTCTAACAAACCTCTGAGGGCTTCACAGAACAGCTGTATTTATACTGAGATGAAATGACACACAGGTGGACTCTATTCACTAATTAGGTGACTTCTGAAGGCAATTGGTTCCACTAGATTTTAGTTAGGGGTATCAGAGTAAAGGGGGCTGAATACAAATGTCCCCCCCCCCCCCCCCCACACACACACACACTTTTCACATATTTATTTGTATCATTTCTCATTTTCCTTCCACTTCACAATTATGTGACACTTTGTGTTGGTCTATCACATAAAATCCCAATAAAATATATTTATGGTTTTGGTTGTAACAAAATGTGAGACATTTCAAGGGGTATGAATACTTTTTCCAGGCACCGTATCTGCCTGGATTTCTCAGCATTGATCCTGACCCCATTTACAGAAATACAGCCCCAGACTTGCACAGAACCTCCATCATGCTTCACAGTTGTCTCCAGCCCTTCCCCCAACAAACATCCTCCTGCTCCAGTCAAACATTTCACATTAAAGGCCCGTACACACGATCCGAAAAATTCCTTCGACAAACGATCTGCTGTTTTTGGGATTGTTAGTATGGTGATTTCGACAGCTGATTGGCGGGGGGTGCTGATCGACAGCACCCCCAGCCAATTTCTGCCCCCCACTTCCTGTGTTTTCCTGCATAGGACATGGAAAGCAGGCTAAGCTATGCAGGAAAACACAGGAAGTGGGGGGCAGAGAAATGTGTACCGAGGAGTCACCATGTGAAATATTCGGCTGTAGCGGGAGGTACATGAACCCCTCCGAATAACTTCAACTCAGAACGTCTAAAGCAACTTTTACTGAACAGCTTGCAGAATGCAGATCGATAAGAAGAACGTCCTCCTCCTCTCCCTCTAGTAGTGTGGCTGCCCAGGCATACCTCCTGACGGGAGAGTCCATTACATTGTCTGTGGCTTGGATGTCTCTGAAAGTCCCGCTGTCTTCAAAAGGCTGCAAGACTCAACAGGCCCAATACCACCAACAGAACCGGCCAATGCAGCTAGGAGAAGAGTGCTGGACCTCAGAACTCCCTCTTTTTATAACACAGGTGAGCTGACTAGGACCAAAAAGCCCGGGAACCGAGCTTACAACATTTAACCCTTTCCTCCCCAGCCTGGGCCAACTGTTCACTCACTAGAAATCCTACATTGCATCCCGAATACATGCAGGCTCTCCTCTCTCCACTCCTATAGTTGTGTCTCTCCTTTCCTGTAGTTGTGTTTCTCTTCTCTCTCCTCTCCTGTAGTTGTGTCTCTCCTCTCTCATCTCTCTTGTAGTTGTGTCTCTCTTCTCTCTCCTTTCCTGTAGTTGTGTCTCTCCTCTCTCACCTCTCCTGTAGTTGTGTCTCTCCTCTCTCTCCTTTCCTGTAGTTGTGTTTCTCCTCTCTCTCCTCTCCTGTAGTTGTGTCTCTCCTCTCTCACCTCTCCTGTAGTTGTGTCTCTCCTCTCTATCCTTTCCTGTAGTTGTGTCTCTCCTCTTTCACCTCTCCTGTAGTGTCTCTCCTCTCCTGTAGTTGTGTCTCTCCTTTCTCTCCTCTCCTCTCTTTGTGTCTCTCCTCTCTCTCCTCTCCTGTAGTTGTGTCTCTCCTCTCCTGTATTTGTGTCTCTCCTCTCTCTCCTCTCCTATAGTTGTATCTCTCCTCTCATGTAGTTGTGTCTCTCCTCTCTCTCCTCTCCTGTAGTTGTATCTCTCCTCTCTCTCCTCTCCTGTAGTTGTATCTCTCCTCTCTCTCCTCTCCTGTAGTTGTATCTCTCCTCTCCTGTAGTTGTATCTCTCCGCTTTCTCCTCTCCTGTAGTTGTATCTCTCCTCTCCTGTAGTTGTGTCTCTCCTCTCTCTCCTCTCCTGTAGTTGTATCTCTCCTCTCCTGTAGTTGTGTCTCTCATCTCTCTCCTCTCCTGTAGTTGTATCTCTCCTCTCTCTCCTCTCCTGTAGTTGTATCTCTCCTCTCTCTCCTCTCCTGTAGTTGTATCTCTCCTCTTTCTCCTCTCCTGTAGTTGTATCTCTCCTCTCCTGTAGTTGTATCTCTCCTCTCTCTCCTCTCCTGTAGTTGTATCTCTCCTCTCCTGTAGTTGTATCTCTCCTCTTTCTCCTCTCCTGTAGTTGTATCTCTCCTCTCCTGTAGTTGTGTCTCTCCTCTCTCTCCTCTCCTGTAGTTGTATCTCTCCTCTCCTGTAGTTGTGTCTCTCCTCTCTCTCCTCTCCTGTAGTTGTATCTCTCCTCTCTCTCCTCTCTTGTAGTTGTGTCTCTCTTCTCTCTCCTTTCCTGTAGTTGTGTCTCTCCTCTCTCACCTCTCCTGTAGTTGTGTCTCTCCTCTCTCTCCTTTCCTGTAGTTGTGTTTCTCCTCTCTCTCCTCTCCTGTAGTTGTGTCTCTCCTCTCTCACCTCTCCTGTAGTTGTGTCTCTCCTCTCTATCCTTTCCTGTAGTTGTGTCTCTCCTCTTTCACCTCTCCTGTAGTGTCTCTCCTCTCCTGTAGTTGTGTCTCTCCTTTCTCTCCTCTCCTCTCTTTGTGTCTCTCCTCTCTCTCCTCTCCTGTAGTTGTGTCTCTCCTCTCCTGTATTTGTGTCTCTCCTCTCTCTCCTCTCCTATAGTTGTATCTCTCCTCTCATGTAGTTGTGTCTCTCCTCTCTCTCCTCTCCTGTAGTTGTATCTCTCCTCTCTCTCCTCTCCTGTAGTTGTATCTCTCCTCTCTCTCCTCTCCTGTAGTTGTATCTCTCCTCTCCTGTAGTTGTATCTCTCCTCTTTCTCCTCTCCTGTAGTTGTATCTCTCCTCTCCTGTAGTTGTGTCTCTCCTCTCTCTCCTCTCCTGTAGTTGTATCTCTCCTCTCCTGTAGTTGTGTCTCTCCTCTCTCTCCTCTCCTGTAGTTGTATCTCTCCTCTCTCTCCTCTCCTGTAGTTGTATCTCTCCTCTCTCTCCTCTCCTGTAGTTGTATCTCTCCTCTTTCTCCTCTCCTGTAGTTGTATCTCTCCTCTCCTGTAGTTGTATCTCTCCTCTCTCTCCTCTCCTGTAGTTGTATCTCTCCTCTCCTGTAGTTGTATCTCTCCTCTTTCTCCTCTCCTGTAGTTGTATCTCTCCTCTCCTGTAGTTGTGTCTCTCCTCTCTCTCCTCTCCTGTAGTTGTATCTCTCCTCTCCTGTAGTTGTGTCTCTCCTCTCTCTCCTCTCCTGTAGTTGTATCTCTCCTCTCTCTCCTCTCCTGTAGTTGTATCTCTCCTCTCCTGTAGTTGTGTCTCTCCTCTCTCTCCTCTCCTGTAGTTGTATCTCTCCTCTCCTGTAGTTGTGTCTCTCCTCTCTCTCCTCTCCTGTAGTTGTATCTCTCCTCGCTCTCCTCTCCTGTAGTTGTATCTCTCCTCTCTCTCCTCTCCTGTAGTTGTATCTCTCCTCTTTCTCCTCTCCTGTAGTTGTATCTCTCCTCTCCTGTAGTTGTATCTCTCCTCTCTCTCCTCTCCTGTAGTTGTATCTCTCCTCTCCTGTAGTTGTATCTCTCCTCTTTCTCCTCTCCTGTAGTTGTATCTCTCCTCTCCTGTAGTTGTGTCTCTCCTCTCTCTCCTCTCCTGTAGTTGTATCTCTCCTCTCCTGTAGTTGTGTCTCTCCTCTCTCTCCTCTCCTGTAGTTGTATCTCTCCTCTCTCTCCTCTCCTGTAGTTGTATCTCTCCTCTCTCTCCTCTCCTGTAGTTGTATCTCTCCTCTTTCTCCTCTCCTGTAGTTGTATCTCTCCTCTCCTGTAGTTGTATCTCTCCTCTCTCTCCTCTCCTGTAGTTGTATCTCTCCTCTCCTGTAGTTGTATCTCTCCTCTCCTGTAGTTGTGTCTCTCCTCTCTCTCCTCTCCTGTAGTTGTATCTCTCCTCTCTCTCCTCTCCTGTAGTTGTATCTCTCCTCTCTCTCCTCTCCTGTAGTTGTATCTCTCCTCTTTCTCCTCTCCTGTAGTTGTATCTCTCTTCTTCTGTAGCAGTATCTCTCCTCTCTCTCTCTCTTCTCCACTAATGATGATTATGTGAGTCTCTTCTCTGATGAAGACTTCTGTGGATTTCTCTAGCAGTAGAAGAGGGATCGCATTCTTCAGGATAGGGACTCCCCCCGATATGTTTCGCCCCTCATTTCCCGCTCTGACACATTGTATATGTGGGGAATAATCCAGACGATGGATCGATCACGTGATATGATTGTACAATTTATTGAGGTCGGGTGGAAAGGTACAAAAATATCTGAATCAAAATGTCAGAAAATTGTTTGAATTTGTAAGGATTTGGTTGTTCCAATAAGTGGGTGTCACCAGAATGTCATCTGATTGTGTCCCTCCACTGATGACTTCTCCACATCCTCTACAATTCATAATGCTGAGACCTCGAAAATCCAAACTCATGTGTAAGTCCCTCTCTCACCGTGTGATCCGGAGACGCTCGCTGTGCGCACTCTCCACCATTCCACCATGTATGGTCACCACGTGCGGATAAAACCATATCACTATGTACTAAGAGGGAAGTGCAGATGTCATGCTGGTGAAGTGGAGAGACTCTCTGAAGATGATCGAGAATGTGCTAAATAATGACCATATACAGCCATACTTGTCCATAGAGGTGACCCCTGGCTGCCATACTTGTCCCTAGAGGTGACCCCTGGCTACCATACTTGTCCCTAGAGGTGACCCCTGGCTGCCATACTTGTCCCTGGAGGTGACCCCTGGCTACCATACTTGTCCCTAGAGGTGACCCCTGGCTGCCATACTTGTCCCTGGAGGTGACCCCTGGCTACCATACTTGTCCCTAGAGGTGACCCCTGGCTGCCATACTTGTCCCTGGAGGTGACCCCTGGCTGCCATACTTGTCCCTGGAGGTGACCCCTGGCTACCATACTTGTCCATAGAGGTGACCCCTGGCTGCCATACTTGTCCCTAGAAGAGACCCCTGGCTACCATTCTTGTCCCTAGAGGAGACCCCTGGCTGCCATACCTGTCCCTAGAGGTGACCCCTGGCTGCCATACTTATCCCTAGAGGAGACCCCTGGCTGCCATACCTGTCCCCAGAGGTGACCCCTGGCTGCCATACGTATCCCTAGAGGAGACCCCTTGGCTACCATACTTGTCCCTAGAAGAGACCCCTGGCTACCATACTTGTCCCTAAAGGTGACCCCTTGGCTGCCATACTTGTCCCTAGAGGAGACCCCTGGCTACCATACTTGTCCCTAGAAGAGACCCCTGGCTGCCATACCTGTCCCTAGAGGTGACCCCTGGCTGCCATACTTATCCCTAGAGGAGACCCTGGCTACCATACTTGTCCCTAAAGGTGACCCCTTGGCTGCCATACTTGTCCCTAGAGGAGACCCCTGGCTGCCATACTTGTCCACAGAGGTGACCCCTTTCTGCCATACTTGTCCCTAAAGGTGACCCCTTGGCTATCATACTTGTCCCTGGAGGTGACCCCTGGCTACCATACTTGTCCCTAGAAGAGTCCCCTGGCTACCATACTTGTCCCTAGAAGAGACCCCTGGCTGCCATACCTGTCCCTAGAGGTGACCCTTGGCTGCCATACTTATCCCTAGAGGTGACCCCTGGCTACCATACTTGTCCCTAAAGGTGACCCCTTGGCTGCCATACTTGTCCCTAGAGGAGACCCCTGGCTACCATACTTGTCCCTAGAAGAGACCCCTGGCTGCCATACCTGTCCCTAGAGGTGACCCCTGGCTGCCATACTTATCCCTAGAGGAGACCCTGGCTACCATACTTGTCCCTAGAGGAGACCCCTGGCTGCCATACTTGTTCACAGAGGTGACCCCTTTCTGCCATACTTGTCCCTGGAGGAGAAACATGGCTGCCATACTTGTTTGAATTTGTAAGGATTTGGTTGTTCCAATAAGTGGGTGTCACCAGAATGTCATCTTATTGTGTCCCTCCACTGATGACTTCTCCACATCCTCTACAATTCATAATGCTGAGACATCGAATATCCAAACTCATGTGTAAGTCCCTCTCTCACCGTGTGATCCAGAGACGCTCGCTGTGTGCACTCTCCACCATTCCACCATGTATGGTCACCACGTGCGGATAAAACCATATCACTATGTACTAAGAGGGAAGTGCAGATGTCATGCTGGTGAAGTGGAGAAACTCTCTGAAGATGATCGAGAATGTGCTAAATAATGACCATATACAGCCATACTTGTTCCTAGAGGTGACCCCTGGCTACCATACTTGTCCCTAGAAGAGACCCCTGGCTACCATACTTGTCCCTAGAGGAGACCCCTGGCTGCCATACCTGTCCCTAGAGGTGACCCCTGGCTGCCATACTTATCCCTAGAGGAGACCCCTGGCTACCATACTTGTCCCTAAAGGTGACCCCTTGGCTGCCATACTTGTCCCTAGAGGAGACCCCTTGGCTACCATACTTGTCCCTAGAAGAGACCCCTGGCTGCCATACCTGTCCCTAGAGGTGACCCCTGGCTGCCATACTTATCCCTAGAGGAGACCCCTGGCTACCATACTTGTCCCTAAAGGTGACCCCTTGGCTGCCATACTTGTCCCTAGAGGTGGCCCCTTGGCTGCCATACTTGTCCACAGAGGTGACCCCTTTCTGCCATACTTGTCCCTGGAGGAGACCCCTGACTACCATACTTGTTTGAATTTGTAAGGATTTGGTTGTTCCAATAAGTGGGTGTCACCAGAATGTCATCTGATTGTGTCCCTCCACTGATGACTTCTCCACATCCTCTACAATTCATAATGCTGAGACCTCGAATATCCAAACTCATGTGTAAGTCCCTCTCTCACCGTGTGATCCGGAGAAGCTCGCTGTGCGCACTCTCCACCATTCCACCATGTATGGTCACCACGTGCGGATAAAACCATATCACTATGTACTAAGAGGGAAGTGTAGATGTCATGCTGGTTGATTGGAGAGACTCTCTGAAGATGATCGAGAATGTGCTAAATAATGACCATATACAGCCATACTTGTCCCTAGAGGTGACCCCTGGCTGCCATACTTGTCCCTAAAGGTGACCCCTTGGCTACCATACTTGTCCCTGGAGGTGACCCCTGGCTACCATACTTGTCCCTAGAAGAGACCCCTGGCTGCCATAGTTGTCCCTAGAGGAGACCCCTGGCTACCATACTTGTCCCTAAAGGTGACCCCTTGGCTGCCATACTTGTGCCTAGAGGAGACCCCTGGCTGCCATACTTATCCCTAGAGGAGACCCCTGGCTACCATACTTGTCCCTAAAGGTGACCCCTTGGCTGCCATACTGGTCCCTAGAGGAGACCCCTGGCTGCCATACTTCTCCACAGAGGTGGCCCCTTGGCTGCCATACTTGTCCACAGAGGTGACCCCTTTCTGCCATACTTGTCCCTGGAGGAGACCCATGGCTGTCATACTTGTTTGAATTTGTAAGGATTTGGTTGTTCCAATAAGTGGGTGTCACCAGAATGTCATCTTATTGTGTCCCTCCACTGATGACTTCTCCACATCCTCTACAATTCATAATACTGAGACCTCGAAAATTCAAACTCATGTGTAAGTCCCTCTCTCACCGTGTGATCCGGAGACGCTCGCTGTGCGCACTCTCCACCATTCCACCATGTATGGTCACCACGTGCAGATAAAACCATATCACTATGTACTAAGAGGGAAGTGCAGATGTCATGCTGGTGAAGTGGAGAGACTCTCTGAAGATGATCGAGAATGTGCTAAATAATGACCATATACAGCCATACTTGTCCCTAGAGGTGACCCCTGGCTGCCATACTTGTCCCTAAAGGTGACCCCTTGGCTACCATACTTGTCCCTGGAAGAGACCCCTGGCTGCCATACCTGTCCCTAGAGGTGACCCCTGGCTGCCATACTTATCCCTAGAGGAGACCCCTGGCTGCCATACCTGTCCCTAGAGGTGACCCCTTAACTGCCATACTTGTCCACAGAGGTGACCCCTTTCTGCCATACTTGTCCCTGGAGGAGACCCATGGCTGCCATACTTGTCCCTAAAGGTGACCCCTTGGCTGCCATACCTGTCCCTAGAGGAGACCCCTTAACTGCCATACTTGTCCACAGAGGTGACCCCTTTCTGCCATACTTGTCCCTGGAGGTGACCCCTGGCTACCATACTTGTCCCTAAAGGTGACCCCTTGGCTGCCATACCTGTCCCTAGAGGAGACCCCTTAACTGCCATACTTGTCCACAGAGGTGACCCCTTTCTGCCATACTTGTCCCTGGAGGAGACCCATGGCTGCCATGCTTGTTTGAATTTGTAAGGATTTGGTTGTTCCAATAAGTGGGTGTCACCAGAATGTCATCTTATTGTGTCCCTCCACTGATGACTTCTCCACATCCTCTACAATTCATAATACTGAGACCTCGAATATCCAAACTCATGTGTAAGTCCCTCTCTCACCGTGTGATCTGGAGACGCTCGCTGTGCGCACTCTCCACCATTCCACCATGTATGGTCGCCACGTGCGGATAAAACCATATCACTATGTACTAAGAGGGAAGTGCAGATGTCATGCTGGTTGATTGGAGAGACTCTCTGAAGATGATCGAGAATGTGCTAAATAATGACCATATACAGCCATACTTGTCCATAGAGGTGACCCCTGGCTGCCATACTTGTCCCTGGAGGTGACCCCTGGCTGCCATACTTATCCCTAGAGGAGACCCCTGGCTACCATACTTGTCCCTAAAGGTGACCCCTTGGCTGCCATACTTGTCCCTAGAGGAGACCCCTGGCTACCATACTTGTCCCTAGAAGAGACCCCTGGCTGCCATAGTTGTCCCTAGAGGAGACCCCTGGCTACCATACTTGTCCCTAAAGGTGACCCTTGGCTGCCATACTTGTCCCTGGAGGTGACCCCTGGCTACCATACTTGTCCCTAAAGGTGACCCCTTGGCTGCCATACTTGTCCCTGGAGGTGACCCCTGGCTACCATACTTGTCCCTAAAGGTGACCCCTTGGCTGCCATACTTGTCCCTGGAGGTGACACCTGGCTACCATACTTGTCCCTAAAGGTGACCCCTTGGCTACCATACTTGTCCCTGGAGGTGACCCCTGGCTACCATACTTGTCCCTAGAAGAGACCCCTGGCTACCATACTTGTCCCTAGAAGAGACCCCTGGCTGCCATACCTGTCCCTAGAGGAGACCCCTGGCTGCCATACTTATCCCTAGAGGAGACCCCTGGCTACCATAGTTGTCCCTAAAGGTGACCCCTTGGCTGCCATACTTGTCCCTAGAGGAGACCCCTGGCTACCATACTTGTCCCTAGAAGAGACCCCTGGCTGCCATACCTGTCCCTAGAGGTGACCCCTGGCTGCCATACTTATCCCTAGAGGAGACCCCTGGCTACCATAGTTGTCCCTAAAGGTGACCCCTTGGCTGCCATACTTGTCCCTAGAGGAGACCCCTGGCTACCATACTTGTCCCTAGAAGAGACCCCTGGCTGCCATACCTGTCCCTAGAGGTGACCCCTGGCTGCCATACTTATCCCTAGAGGAGACCCTGGCTACCATACTTGTCCACAGAGGTGACCCCTTTCTGCCATACTTGTTCCTGGAGGAGACCCATGGCTGCCATACTTGTTTGAATTTGTAAGGATTTGGTTGTTCCAATAAGTGGGTGTCACCATACTTGTCCCTGGAGGAGACCCATGGCTGCCATACTTGTTTGAATTTGTAAGGATTTGGTTGTTCCAATAAGTGGGTGTCACCAGAATGTCATCTTATTGTGTCCCTCCACTGATGACTTCTCCACATCCTCTACAATTCATAATACTGAGACCTCGAAAATCCAAACTCATGTGTAAGTCCCTCTCTCACCGTGTGATCCGGAGAAGCTCGCTGTGTGCACTCTCCACCATTACACCATGTATGGTCACCACGTGCGGATAAAACCATATCACTATGTACTAAGAGGGAAGTGCAGATGTCATGCTGGTGAAGTGGAGAGACTCTCTGAAGATGATCGAGAATGTGCTAAATAATGACCATATACAGCCATACTTGTCCCTAGAGGTGACCCCTGGCTGCCATACTTGTCCCTGGAGGTGACCCCTGGCTACCATACTTGTCCCTAGAGGAGACCCCTGGCTGCCATACCTGTCCCTAGAGGAGACCCCTGGCTACCATACTTGTCCCTAAAGGTGACCCCTTGGCTGCCATACTTGTCCCTGGAGGTGACCCCTGGCTGTCATACTTGTCCCTAGAGGAGACCCCTGGCCACCATACTTGTCCCTAGAAGAGACCCCTGGCTGCCATACCTGTCCCTAGAGGTGGCCCCTGGCTGCCATACTTCTCCATAGAGGTGACCCCTGGCTGCCACACTTGCCCATAGAGGTGACCCCTGGCTGCCATACTTGTCCCTAGAGGTGACCCCTGGCTGCCATACTTGTCCCTAGAGGTGACCCCTTGCTGCCACACTTGTCCATAGAGGTGACCCCTGGCTGCCACACTTGTCCATAGAGGTGGCCCCTGGCTGCCATACTTCTCCATAGAGGTGACCTCTGGCTACCATACTTGTCCATAGAGGTGACCCCTGGCTGCCATACTTGTCCCTAGAGGTGACCCCTGGCTGCCATACTTGTCCCTGGAGGTGACCCCTGGCTACCATACGTGTCCCTAGAGGAGACCCCTGGCTACCATACTTGTCCCTGGAGGTGACCCCTGGCTACCATACTTGTCCATAGAGGTGACCCCTGGCTTACATGCTTGTCCCTGGAGGTGGCCCCTGGCTGCCATACTTGTCCATAGAGGTGACCCCTGGCTGCCATGCTTGTCCATAGAGGTGACCCCTGGCTGCCATACTTGTCTCTGGAGGTGACCCCTGGCTGCCATACTTGTCCATAGAGGTGGCCCCTGGCTGCCATACTTTTCCCTGGAGGTGACCCCTGGCTGCCATACTTCTCCATAGAGGTGACCCCTGGCTGCCATACCTGTCCCTAGAGGTGACCCCTGGCTGCCATACTTATCCCTAGAGGAGACCCCTGGCTACCATACTTGTCCCTAAAGGTGACCCCTTGGCTGCCATACTTATCCCTAGAGGAGACCCCTGGCTACCATACTTGTCCCTAAAGGTGACCCCTTGGCTGCCATACTTATCCCTAGAGGAGACCCCTGGCTACCATACTTGTCCCTAAAGGTGACCCCTTGGCTGCCATACTTGTCCCTAGAGGTGGCCCCTTGGCTGCCATACTTGTCCACAGAGGTGACCCCTTTCTGCCATACTTGTCCCTGGAGGAGACCCCTGGCTACCATACTTGTTTAAATTTGTAAGGATTTGGTTGTTCCAATAAGTGGGTGTCACCAGAATGTCATCTTATTGTGTCCCTCCACTGATGACTTCTCCACATCCTCTACAATTCATAATGCTGAGACCTCGAAAATCCAAACTCATGTGTAAGTCCCTCTCTCACCGTGTGATCCGGAGGAGTTCGCTGTGCGCACTCTCCACCATTCCACCATGTATGGTCACCACGTGCGGATAAAACCATATCACTATGTACTAAGAGGGAAGTGCAGATGTCATGCTGGTGAAGTGGAGAGACTCTCTGAAGATGATCGAGAATGTGCTAAATAATGACCATATACAGCCATACTTGTCCCTAGAGGTGACCCCTGGCTGCCATACTTGTCCCTAAAGGTGACCCCTTGGCTACCATACTTGTCCCTGGAGGTGACCCCTGGCTACCATACTTGTCCCTAGAAGAGACCCCTGGCTACCATACTTGTCCCTAGAGGAGACCCCTGGCTACCATACTTGTCCCTAGAGGAGACCCCTGGCTGCCATACCTGTCCCTAGAGGAGACCCCTGGCTACCATACTTGTCCCTAAAGGTGACCCCTTGGCTGCCATACTTGTCCCTGGAGGTGACCCCTGGCTGTCATACTTGTCCCTAGAGGAGACCCCTGGCTACCATACTTGTCCCTGGAGGTGACCCCTGGCTGCCATACCTGTCCCTAGAGGAGACCCCTGGCTACCATACTTGTCCCTAAAGGTGACCCCTTGGCTGCCATACTTGTCCCTGGAGGTGACCCCTGGCTGTCATACTTGTCCCTAGAGGAGACCCCTGGCCACCATACTTGTCCCTAGAAGAGACCCCTGGCTGCCATACCTGTCCCTAGAGGTGGCCCCTGGCTGCCATACTTGTCCATAGAGGTGACCCCTGGCTACCATACTTGTCCCTAAAGGTGACCCCTTGGCTGCCATACTTGTCCCTAGAGGTGACCCCTGGCTGCCATACTTGTCCATAGAGGTGGCCCCTGGCTGCCATGCTTGTCCCTGGAGGTGGCCCCTGGCTGCCATACTTGTCCCTAGAGGTGACCCCTGGCTACCATACTTGTCCCTAGAGGTGACCCCTGGCTGCCATACTTCTCCATAGAGGTGACCCCTGGCTGCCACACTTGTCCATAGAGGTGACCCCTGGCTGCCATACTTGTCCCTAGAGGTGACCCCTGGCTGCCATACTTGTCCCTAGAGGTGACCCCTGGCTGCCACACTTGTCCATAGAGGTGACCCCTGGCTGCCATACTTCTCCATAGAGGTGACCTCTGGCTACCATACTTGTCCATAGAGGTGACCCCTGGCTGCCATACTTGTCCCTAGAGGTGACCCCTGGCTGCCATACTTGTCCCTGGAGGTGACCCCTGGCTACCATACGTGTCCCTAGAGGAGACCCCTGGCTACCATACTTGTCCCTGGAGGTGACCCCTGGCTACCATACTTATCCCTAGAGGAGACCCCTTGGCTGCCATACTTGTCCCTAGAGGAGACCCCTGGCTGCCATACTTGTCCCTGGAGGAGGCCCATGGCTGCCATACTTGTCCCTGGAGGTGACCCCTGGCTGCCATACTTGTCCACAGAGGTGACTCCTGGCTGCCATAGTTGTCCCTAGAGGTGGCCCCTGGCTGTCATACTTGTCCATACAGGTGGCCCCTGGCTTACATGCTTGTCCCTGGAGGTGGCCCCTGGCTGCCATACTTGTCCATAGAGGTGACCCCTGGCTGCCATGCTTGTCCATAGAGGTGACCCCTGGCTGCCATACTTGTCTCTGGAGGTGACCCCTGGCTGCCATACTTGTCCATAGAGGTGGCCCCTGGCTGCCATACTTTTCCCTGGAGGTGACCCCTGGCTGCCATACTTGTCCATAGAGGTGACCCCTGGCTGTCATACTTGTCCATAGAGGTGACCCCTGGCTGCCATACTTGTCCATAGAGGTGACCCCTGGCTGCCATACTTGTCCATAGAGGTGGCCCCTGGCTGCCATGCTTGTCCCTGGAGGTGGCCCCTGGCTGCCATACTTGTCCCTAGAGGTGACCCCTGGCTACCATACTTGTCCCTAGAGGTGACCCCTGGCTGCCATACTTCTCCATAGAGGTGACCCCTGGCTGCCATACTTGTCCATAGAGGTGGCCCCTGGCTGCCATACTTCTCCATAGAGGTGACCCATGGCTGCCATACTTGTCCCTAGAGGTGACCCCTGGCTACCATACTTATCCCTAGAGGAGACCCCTTGGCTGCCATACTTGTCCCTAGAGGAGACCCCTGGCTGCCATACTTGTCCATAGAGGTGGCCCCTTGGCTGCCATACTTGTCCACAGAGGTGACCCCTTTCTGCCATACTTGTCCCTGGAGGAGACCCCTGGCTGCCATACTTGTCCCTGGAGGAGGCCCATGGCTGCCATACTTGTCCCTGGAGGTGACCCCTGGCTGCCATACTTGTCCACAGAGGTGACTCCTGGCTGCCATAGTTGTCCCTAGAGGTGGCCCCTGGCTGCCATACTTTGCTATAGAGGTGACCCCTGGCTGCCATACTTGTCCCTGGAGGTGGCCCCTGGCTGTCATACTTGTCCATACAGGTGGCCCCTGGCGTCCATGCTTGTCCATAGAGGTGACCCCTGGCTGCCATACTTGTCTCTGGAGGTGACCCCTGGCTGCCATACTTGTCCATAGAGGTGGCCCCTGGCTGCCATACTTTTCCCTGGAGGTGACCCCTGGCTGCCATACTTGTCCATAGAGGTGACCCCTGGCTGCCATACTTGTCCATAGAGGTGGCCCCTGGCTGTCATGCTTGTCCCTTGAGATGGCCCCTGGCTGTCATACTTGTCCATAGAGGTGGCCCCTGGCTGCCTTTTTTTGGGTGTTGAATATTTTTCTCAATAATAAGTTGTGTGGTCCTGCCATCTGCTCTGATTGCTTGTCCTCCATATTTCTCCAATCTGTATAAATCTTACATAGTTATATAGTTACATAGTAGGTAAGGTTGAAAAAAGACACAAGTCCATCAAGTCCAACCTATGTGTGTGATTATGTGTCAGTATTACATTACATATCCCTGTATGTTGCGGTCATTCAGGTGATTATCTAATAGTTTCTTGAAGCTATCAATGCTCCCCGCTGAGACCACCGCCTGTGGAAGGGAATTCCACATCCTTGCCGCTCTTACAGTAAAGAACCCTCTACGTAGTTTAAGGTTAAACCTCTTTTCTTCTGATTGTAATGAGTGGCCACGAGTCTTATTAAACTCTCTTCTGCGAAAAAGTTTTATCCCTATTGTGGGGTCACCAGTACAGTATTTATATATTGTGGGGTCACCAGTCCGGTATTTGTATATTGTGGGGTCACCAGTCCGGTATTTATATATTGTGGGGTCACCAGTCCGGTATTTGTATATTGTGGGGTCACCAGTACAGTATTTGTAAATTGAAATCATATCCCCTCTCAAGCGTCTCTTCTCCAGAGAGAATAAGTTCAGAGCTCACAACCTTTCCTCATAACTAAGATCCTCCAGACCCTTTATTAGCTTTGTTGCCCTTCTTTGTACTCGCTCCATTTCCAGTACATCCTTCCTGAGGACTGGTGCCCAGAACTGGACAGCATACTCCAGGTGTGGCCGGACCAGAGTCTTGTAGAGCGGGAGAATTATCGTTTTATCTCTGGAGTTGATCCCCCTTTTAATGCCAATATTCTGTTTGCTTTATTAGCAGCAGCTTGGCATTGCATGTCATTGCTGAGCCTATCATCTACTAGGACCCCCAGGTCCTTTTCCATCCTAGATCCCCCCAGAGGTTCTCCCCCCAGTCTATAGATTGCATTCATATTTTTGCCACCCAAATGCATTATTTTACATTTTTCTACATTGAACCTCATTTGCCATGTAGTCGCCCCTCCCCCATTAATTTGTTCAGGTCTTTTTGCAAGGTTTCCACATCCTGCGGAGAAGTTATTGCCCTGCTTAGCTTAGTATTGTCTGCAAATACAGAGATTGAACTGTTTATCCCATCCTCCAGATCGTTTATGAACAAATTAAATAGGATTGGTCCCAGCACAGAACCCTGGGGAACCCCACTACCCACCCCTGACCATTCTGAGTACTCCCCATTTATCACCACCCTCTGAACACGCCCTTGTAGCCAGTTTTCAATCCATGTACTCACCCTATGGTCCATGCCAACGCACCTTATTTTGTACAGTAAACGTTTATGGGGAACTGTGTCAAATGCTTTTGCAAAATCCAGATACACCACGTCTACGGGCCTTCCTTTATCTAGATGGCAACTCACCTCCTCATAGAAGGTTAATAGATTGGTTTGGCAAGAACGATTCTTCATGAATCCATGCTGATTACTGCTAATGATATCATTCTTATTACTAAAATCTTGTATATAGTCCCTTATCATCCCCTCCAAGAGTTTACATACTATTGATGTTAGGCTAACTGGTCTGTAATTCCCAGGGATGTTTTTTGGGCCCTTTTTAAATATTGGTGCTACATTGGCTTTTCTCCAGTCAGCTGGTACCATTCCAGTCAATAGACTGTCTGTAAAAATTAGGAACAACAGTCTGGCAATCACTTGACTGAGTTCCCTAAGTACCCTCGGATGCAAGCCATCTGGTCCCGGTGATTTATTAATGTTAAGTTTCTCAAGTCTAATTTTAATTCCGTCCTCTGTTAACCATGGAGGTGCTTCCTGTGTTGTGTCATGAGGATAAACACTGCAGTTTTGGTTACTGAAGCCCCCCGATTCACTCGTGAAGACTGAGGAGAAGAATAAATTCAATACCTTCGCCATCTCCCCATCCTTTGTAACCAGATGTCCTTCCTCATTCTTTATGGGGCCAATATGGTCTGTCCTCCCTTTTTTACTGTTTACATACTTAAAGAATTTCTTAGGATTTTTTTTGCTCTCCTCCGCTGTGTCTTTCATGTTCTATCTTAGCCATCCTAATTGCACCCTTACATTTCTTATTGCATTCTTTATAAATTCTGAATGCTGAGGATGATCCCTCAACCTTGTATTTTTTGAAGGCCTTCTCCTTTGCTTTTATGTGCATTTTTACATTGGAGTTAAGCCATCCAGGATGTTTGTTCGCTCTTTTAAATTTATTACCCAATGGGATACATTGGCTAATGCCCTTATTTAATATGCTCTTAAAGCAAACCCATCTCTCCTCCGTATTCTTTGTTCCTAATATTTTATCCCAATTTATGCCTTTCAGCAAGGTTTGTAGTTTAGGGAAGTTGGCTCTTTTGAAATTCAGTGTCTTTGTGTTCCCTTCATGTTTCCTATTTGTGTGATTTATACTGAAACTAATTGACCTGTGATCGCTGTTACCTAAATTGCCCCGTATTTCCACATCCATGATCAGGTCTGTATTGTTTGTAATCAGTAGATCTAGTAATGTTTTATTTCTAGTTGGTGCGTCTACCATCTGACCCATAAAATTGTCCTGCAAGACACTAAGGAACTGGCGAGCCTTAAATGAATGCGCGGTTCCCTCCGCCCAATCTATGTCTGGATAATTAAAATCCCCCATTATGATAACACTTCCCATCCTTGCTGCTAATCCAATTTGTGATAGGAGATCCGTCTCCACTTCCTCCCTCAGGTTAGGGGGCCTATAGCATACTCCCAGTATTATTTTCCCCTTAGCTTCATCCCTTTGGAGCTCTACCCATAAGGATTCCACCTCCTCCCTAGCCCCCTCAGTGATGTCATCTCTCACATTCACTTGTACATTATTCTTGATATATAGGCATACCCCTCCCCCTTTTTTATCTATTCTACTGAAAATAAATGAGTAAACACAATTCTTACAAATGTCCCACATTTAGTCTAGTTTGTATCACAAGGTCTTTATCACATTCCCCCCAGACTGAGGACATATCAGGTGACACTTTGTAAACGACCAATGGAGGAGTCAGATTTGGATTTTTATTGCACATCACCCATATTACAATACATTTCTTGGTGAGACATTAACCATGGGGTAGATAACTAGTTCCATTCACTGACACCACAGGATGGTTTTGAATGTAGAAGTTTAATGGTAAGACTCTATGGAACGTACATTCAACACATCATAGATATCAGTTCATGGGTCCCGGGTCAGTGCTTTGGCCATATCAGTGTTGAGCCACCTTTGCTGCAATGGCAGGAGGCTGAATGGAGAGGCCTGGAGGTACTGGTGCATTGGCAGTGAGGTCTACACCTGATGCTTACCCTCGGGAAGTAGCTGGCACATTATTGATCGCTGGGAATGACATTGTGATATAGAAGAACTCCGACATCATGAAAAAAAAGGAAAGATTGGGGTGGGATGTTCTGAACAGGAGGAAAGAAGAGAATAATTCTCAAATATCTGGTCATGTAATTGGGCGCAGATTGGAGAGATTTTATCTAGATAAGATTGGGCCAGGTCACATATTGGCAGTTTAGGCATGCTGCATTTTGGGTGGGTTTTTATACACATTACCATGGAACTTTATGTAACCTGGATTCTGATGAAAGCTCCTCATAGATGCTGCAAGCAGGACAGATTTTTTCCACCTAAAACGCACCGGTGTGAATGGAACCCTGCGTGATTGCTCTGTTCTCATGAAAACAACTCTATCTACACGGAGGAAGTCGTTTACTAAGATTAGACCTACAATGACTTATCTTCTTCCCCAATCCAACTCCCCAGAAACATTGAATCTCTTCACCAGTACATTCCGCACCTTTAGGACACCGGAAGGGAATGAAAGGCAATGGAAAGATTAGTGATTGTGAACATCCAGAAGTGTACACATGGAAGAAGACGACAAGGTGGAGAGTCATCAGATCTTCTTCTGGTCTTCGGGTCTTTCAGTTCATTCTTGGGGTACATG
This sequence comes from Aquarana catesbeiana, assembly GCF_042186555.1. Classification (NCBI taxonomy): domain Eukaryota; kingdom Metazoa; phylum Chordata; class Amphibia; order Anura; family Ranidae; genus Aquarana; species Aquarana catesbeiana. The sequence goes on along the minus strand of NC_133324.1, from coordinate 991,094,421 downwards.
AAGCAGGGCGGGGTGATGGCGTGAGTCGAGATGGGCAAAGCAGCAGTGGATACTAAGTGAGCTTCAAAACACGAAGGATCTGTGCCAAGGCTTCACCATTACATGTTGTTCAACTCCACCAAGGTCTGGTCCAGTGTCTGCTGAATAGTAATCTGCTCCTCTTTAGCCGCTGCAAGGGTCTCTGCAGACATAAAGTGTCAGGGTCAGATTCGAGAGGACTCCAGTTACTTCCACATATTACCAAATAGAAAAACTTTCATCAACCTCAGTGTCATGTTATCAGTGCGAACATAGATCATGTAATCAGGTGTCCTAATATCTTACCCTCATTGGGACTTCCCCTGTGGGGTTCACTTTTCTGCAATGTTCCTTATGGGGTTCCATATGATTTTTCCTATAGGATTCTCTTTCTATGATTTTTTCACTATAGGCTTCCCTCTCTGCAGTTAACATCATGGTCATTCTCTATCATTTCACCTATGAGGTTCCCTCTCTGCAATTTCTATCATGGGGCTCCTTCCGTTTGGGGGTTCCTTAAGAGGTTTCCACCCTCTCTGCCTTCCTCCTGTGGGGTTCCTTCACTGTGATTTCTCCAATGGGGTTCCCTCTCTGCCTTCCTCCTGTGGGGTTCCTTATCTGTGATTTTCCTCTATAGGTTTCCCTCTCTGCCTATCTCCCATGAGATTCTTTCTCTGTGACTCTCTGCAATTTCAGCTATGTGATTTTCCTCATGGAGTTCCCTTTCTGCCTTTCTCTTGTGGGGTTCCTTCATTGTGACTTTCTGTGATTTCACCTATGTTGTTCTCCCATTGTGATTTTCCCAATGTGGTTCTCTCTGCCTTTCTCCTGTGGGGTTCCTTCTCTGTGATTTCTCATATGGGGTTCCCTTTCTGCCTTTCTCTCGTGGGGTTCCTTCTCTGTGACTTTCTGTGATTTCCCCTATGTGGTTCTCAAACTGTGATTTTCCCCATGTGGTTCCCTCTCTGCCTTTGTCCTGTGGGGTTCCTTCACTGTGATTTCTCCAGTCGGGATCCCTCTCTGTTTTTCTCCTGGGAGATTCCTTATCTGTGATTTTCCTCCATGAGATTCTTTCTCTGTGACTCTCTGCGATTTCAGCTATGTGGTTCCCACACTGTGATTTTCCTCATGTGGTTCCCTTTCTGCCTTTCTCCTGTGGGGTTCCTTCTCTGTGATTTCTCATATGGGGTTCCCTTTCTGCCTTTCTCTCGCGAGGTTCCTTCTCTGTGACTTTCTGTGATTTCCCCTATGAGGTTTCCCCTCTGCCTTTCTCCTGTGGGGTTCCTTCTCTGTGATTTTCCTCTATGGGGTTCTCTCTCTGCCTTTCTCCTGTGGGGTTCCTTCTCTGTGATTTCTCCTATGGGGTTCCCTTTCTGCCCTTCTCTCGTGGGGTTCCTCCGTGACTTTCTGTGATTTCTCCTATAGGACTCTCTCTCTGTCTTTCTCCTGTGGGGTTCCTTCTCTGTGATTTTCCTCATGGGGTTCCCTCTCTGCCTTTCTCCCATGAGATTCTTTCTCTGTGACTCTCTGCGATTTCAGCTATGTGGTTCCCACACTGTGATTTTCCTCATGGGGCTCCCTTTCTGCCTTTCTCTCGTGGGGTTCCTTCTCTGTGATTTTCCCCATGGGGTTTCCTCTCTGCCTTTTTCCTGTGGGGTTCCTTCACTGTTATTTCTCCAGTGGGATTCCCTCTCTGCCTTTCTCCTGTGGGGTTCCTTCTCTGTGATTTTCCCCATGGGGTTTCCTCTCTGCCTTTTTCATGTGGGGTTCCTTCACTGTTATTTCTCCAGTGGGATTCCCTCTCTGCCTTTCTCCTGTGGGGTTCCTTCTCTGTGATTTTCCCCATAGGGGTTCCTCTCTGCCTTTTTCCTGTGGGGTTCCTTCACTGTTATTTCTCCAGTGGGATTCCCTCTCTGCCTTTCTCCTGTGGGGTTCCTTCTCTGTGATTTTCCCCATGGGGTTTCCTCTCTGCCTTTTTCATGTGGGGTTCCTTCACTGTGATTTCTCCAGTGGGGTTCCCTCTATGCCTTTCTTCTGCGGGGTTCCTCCTCTGTGATTTTCCTCTATGGAGTTTCTGCTTTTCCTTTCTCTTGCAGGGTTTCTTCTCTGTGATTTTCCCCATGTGGTTCCCCCTCTGCCTTTCTACCTGTGGGGTTCCTTCACTGTGATTTCTCCTATGGGGTTCCCCCTGGGCCTTTCTCTTGTGGGGTTCATTCTCTTTGACTCTCTGGGATTTTCCTCTATAGGACTCTCTCTCTGCCTTTCTCCTGTGGGGTTCCTTCTCTGTGATTTTCCTCATGGGGTTCCCTCTCTGCTCTTCTCTTTGTGGGGTTCTTTCTCTGTGATTTTCCCCATGGGGTTCCCTCTCTGCCTTTCTCCTATGGGGTTCCCTCTCTGCCTTTCTCCTGTGGGGTTCCCTCTCTGTCTTTCTCCTATGGGGTTCCCTCTCTGCCTTTCTCCTGTGGGGTTCCTCCTCTGTGATTTTCCTCTATGGGGTTTCCGCTCTGCCCTTCTCTTATGGGGTCCATTCCTTGTGACTCTTTGTGGTTTCCCCTATAGGGTTCTCTCTCTGCCTTTCTCCTGTGGTGTTCCTTCTCTGTGATTTCTCATATGGGGTTCCCTCTCTGCCTTTCTCTTGTGGGATTCCTTCTCTATGATTTCCCCTATGAGGTTCCCTCTCTGGCCTTCTCCTGTGGGGTTCCTTCACTGTGATTTCTCCTAATTTCTCCTATGGGGTTCACTCTCTGCCTTTCTCCCGTGAGGTTTCTTCTCTGTGACTCTCTGCGATTTCACCTATGTGGTTCTCACACTGTGATTTTCCCAATGTGGTTCTCTCTCTGCCTTTCTCCTGTGGGGTTCCTTGACTGTGATTCCTTCTATGGGGTTCCCTCTCTGCCTTTCTCCTGTGGGGTTTCTTCACTGTGATTTCTCCTATAGGGTTCCTTCTCTGTGATTTTCCTCTATGGGGTTCCCTCTCTGCCTTTCTCCTGTGAGGTTCCTTCTCTGTGATTTTCCCTATAGGATTCTCTCTCTGCCTTTCTCCTGTGGGGTTCCTTCTCTGTGATTTTCCTCATGGGGTTCCCTCTTTGCCTTTCTCCTGTGGGGTTCCTTCACTGTGATTTCTCCTATGGGGTTCCCCCTCCTTGCCTTTCTCCTGTGGGGTTCCATCACTGTGATTTCTCATATGGTGTTCCCTCTCTGCCTTTCTCCTGTGGTGTTCCTTCTCTGTGATTTTCCTCATGGGGTTCCCTCTTTGCCCTTCTCTTTGTGGGGTTCCTTCTCTGTGATTTTCCCCATGGGGTTCCTCTCTGCCTTTCTCCTGCGGGGTTTCTTCACTGTGATTTCTCCAATGGGCTTCCCTCTCTGCCTTTCTCCTGTGGGGTTCCTTCTCTGTGATTTCCCCTATAGGACTCTCTCTCTGCCTTTCTCCAATGGTGTTCCCTCTTTGCCTTTCTCCTGTGGGGTTCCTTCACCGTGATTTCTCCTATGGGGTTCTCTCTCTGCTTTTCTCCTGCGAGGTTCCTTCTCTGTGATTTTCCTCATGGGGTTCCCTCTCTGCCCTTCTCTTTGTGGGGTTCTTTCTCTGTGATTTTCCCCATGGGGTTTTTTCTCTGCCCTTCTCCTGTGGGGTTCCTTCACTGTGATTTCTTCAATGGGGTTCCCTCTTTGCCTTTCTCCTGTGGGGTTCCTTCTCTGTGATTTTCCCCATAGGGTTCCCTCTCTGCCTTTCTCCTGTGGGGTTCATTCTCTGTGATTTCTCCTGTGGGGTTCCCTTTCTGCCTTTCTCTCTTGGGGTTCCTTCTCTGTGACTTTCTGTGATTTCCCCTATGTGGTTCTCAAACTGTGATTTTCCCAATGTGGTTTTCTCTGCTTTCCTCTTGTGGGGTTCCTTCACTGTGATTTCTCCAGTGGGGTTCCTCTCTGCTTTTCTCTTGTGAGGTTTCTTCTCTGTGACTCTCTGTGATATCCCCAATAAGACTCTCTGCCTTTCTCTTGTGGAGTTCCTTCACTGTGATTTTCTCCACGAGGTCCCCTCTCTGCCGTTCTCCTGTGAGGTTCCTTCTCTGTGATTTCCCTTATAGGGTTTCCTCTCTGCCTTTCTACTGTGGGGTTCCTTCTCTTTTTAATTTTCCCATGGGGTTCCTTTTCTGCCTTTCTCTCATGGGGTCCCTTCTCTGTGACTCTATGTGATTTTCCCCATGGGGTCCCTTCTCTGTGACTCTATGTGATTTTCCCCATGGGGTCCCTTCTCTGTGACTCTATGTGATTTTCCCCATGGGGTTCCTTCTCTGTGACTCTATGTGATTTTCCCAATGGGGTTCCCTCTTTGTTTTTCTCCTGCAGGTTTCCTTCTCAATGATTTTCCTCATGTGGTTCCCTCGTCTTTCTCTCATGGGGTTCCTTCTCTGTGACTGTGGGTTCCCCTAGGAGGTTTACTCTCTGTCTTTCTTCTGCAGGGTTCCTTTACTCTGACTCTCTGTGATTTTCCCCATGAGGATCCCTCTCCACCTTTCTCCTGTGAGGTTCCTTCTCTGTGACTCTCTGCGATTTTACCTATGTGGTTCCCTCTCTGTAATATTCCTTATGAGTTTCCTTATTGGGTTCTCGCTTTGCATTTTCCCCAAGTGTTCCTTCTCTGTGATTTTCTCCATGGGGTTTCCTTATTGTGATTTCCCCTATGGTGTTCCCCACTATGGTCTCCCCTATGGGGTTCCCTCACTCCATGATTTCCCCTATGGAGACCCCTCTCTGCATTATCCTTTAATGGGTTCGCTCACTTTGATTTTTCCTATGGGGTTTCCTCTCTGTGATTCCCCTAAGAGGTTCCGTATCTGTGATTGCTTTTGGAGGGGCTTCCTTCTCTGTGGTTTCCTCTATGGGGTTCCCTCATTGTGTTTCCCTTATGAAGTCCCCCCCTTAATGAATTCCCCAATAGGTTTCCGTCTCTGCAGTATCCCCTATGTTGTTCCCTCCATGGTATAAACTCTACGAAATAGGGGATTGGTGCTGTTCACTTTTAAAATAATAGTAAAAAACTCTCACCACAAGGGAAGAACTGTGCTACAGGTCTGAGTTAAATAAATCAATACGTATAATCCCGTGAAAATGGTATATATATATATCCACGAATGAGACTGAGAGTACCATTAAACATACAAACTGCTTGAAGTGAAAAAATAAAAATAAAAATAAAAAATAAATAATAAAAATATCTCCAAAAAATAAAAAATATAAAAATATTCGATCAATTATACAAAGATAACACAAGATCCTAAAAATGTTAATAATAAAAGGTGTATATATATTAAAGAAGTGCCCTGAAAAACAATCAGTGATAAATAGTCCAAATGGTGTATTAGAAATCTAAATGGTGATCAGATAAAAAGTGAAACAAAAAAAAAATTTTTACATTTGAAATTGTGATCACATACCAAGTAGAGCAAAAGTAAAAAAATTATTAAAAAAATTAAAAATACTAAAACCCAGCATTGATAGTCCGTGCATACAAAATTTCAAAAAAAATGTGTCCGTGGATACAAAAATTACAGAAGTGTCAAAACTGTGATGCATATATCAAAAAATGTCCTGTGTATATAAAAAATCCTTGTGCAGAAATCTGATATGTCTCCAAATGGTTTCGGATGTATCCGTTGAGATTGGTGTGAACCGTCCTGTATGGAGCCCCCACTAGTGTCCCCAATCACCGGAACGCCCAACCTCTGCAGGGGTAATAGGCATGTAGACGTAAATCCACTGGTCCAAGCGGTCGATGTCCCCTTCACCGACTTCTCTCCACTTGTGTCACCAGTGTGATCTTAATGGCATCCATGCCAGAAGCCACAGACAGTGCAGTGGTAGCGGCGTGCCTGTCTGCGGCTTCTGGCGTGGAGCCAGCCGGCAGAGAGCTGCTAGTTTTTTGTTCTCATTTTTTAATGTAAGCTTTAACAACAAAATAAAGTAATCTTTGGATTTATGCTATGAGGCTCTTCTCTTCTCCCTGTATATGGAATTTCATCCCGGTGGATGCCATTAAGATCACACTGGTGACACAAGTGGAGAGAAGTCGGTGAAGGGGACATCGACCGCTTGGACCAGTGGATTTACGTCTACATGCCTATTACCCCTGCAGGGGTTGGGCGTTCCGGTGATTGGGGACACTAGTGGGGGCTCCATACAGGACGGTTCACACCAATCTCAACGGATACATCCGAAAGCATTTGGAGACATATCAGATTTCTGCACAAGGATTTTTTATATACACAGGACATTTTTTGATATATACATCACAGTTTTGACACTTCTGTAATTTTTGTATCCACGGACACATTTTTTTGAAATTTTGTATGCACGGACTATCAATGCTGGGTTTTAGTATTTTTAATTTTTTAAATAATTTTTTTACTCTTGCTCAACTTGGTATGTGATCACAATTTCAAATGTAAAAATGTTTTTTTTGTTTCACTTTTTATCTGATCACCATTTAGATTTCTAATACACCATTTGGACTATTTATCACTGATTGTTTTTCAGGGCACTTCTTTAATATATATACACCTGTTATTATTAACATTTTTCGGATCTTGTGTTATCTTTGTATAATTGATCGAATATTTTTATATTTTTTATTTTTTGGAGATATTTTTATTATTTATTTTTTATTTTTATTTTTTCACTTCAAGCAGTTTGTATGTTTGATGGTACTCTCATGCCGCGTACACACGGTCGGACTTTTCGTCTACAAAAGTCCGACAGCCTGTCCGACAGACTTCCGGCGGACTTTCAGCGGACTTGCAGCAGACTTTCTAACGAACGGACTTGCCTACACACGACCACACAAAAGTCCGACGGATTCGTACGTGATGACGTACACCAGACTAAAATAAGGAAGTTCATAGCCGGTAGCCAATAGCTGCCCTAGCATGGGTTTTTGTCCGTCGGACTAGCATACAGACGAGCGGACTTCGGGGTCCGTCGTACTTACGACGTAAAGATTTGAAGCATGCTTCAAATCTAAAGTCCGTCGGATTTTAGGCTAAAAAAGTCCGTTGAAAGTCCGGAGAAGCCCACACACGATCGGATTACCAGCCAGCTTTAGTCCGTCAGCGTCCGTTGGACTTTTGTAGACGAAAAGTCCGACCGTGTGTACGCGGCATCAGTCTCATTCGTGGATATATATATATATACCATTTTTACGGGATTATACATATTGATTTATTTACTCAGACCTGTAGCGCAGTTCTTCCCTTGTGGTTAGAGTTTTTTACTATTATTTTAAAAGTGAACAGCGCCAATCCCCTATTTCGTAGAGTTTATAGCATTTGGACTTCACCTAGGTGTTTTCCTTTTCTGGGGGGCTGCAGTTCGTATAGGTGTCTGTCCTGAGCGCGGAATACTAATATATATGTTGTTCCCTCCATGGGTTTTACTCTCACTGTGAATTCCTCTATGGGGTTTCCTCTCTGCTGTTTCACCTACTGGCTCCCTCTCTGCACAGTCCTTCATGGGGTTCCCTCTTTGATTTCCCTTAGAGATTTCCCACTCTGTGATAGGGTTCCTTTACTGTGATTACCCCTAAAGGGTTCCCTCTCTGCAATTTTTTGGGACTTTACCTAAAGGATTCTCTCTTTGTAATTTTCCCTATGGAGTTCCCTTCATCAGATTTCCAATGTAAGGATCCTGTTTGCCATTTCTCCTATGGGGTTCCTTCACTGTGATATCATTTCTAGGGTTTCCTGCCTGAGATTTCTATTACAGGGTTCCCTCACTGTGGTTCCTTATAAGGTTCCCTCCCCAAGATTTCTACTATGGGGTTCTCTCACTGAGATTTCCCCTATAGGGGTTCCTTCATTGTAATTTCATCCATAGGGATTCATTCCTCACAGAGATTTCTTCTAGTGGTTCCTTTATTGTGATTTCATCTATAGGGATTCCTCCCGGAGATTTCTTCCATGGGGCTCCTTCACTGTGATTTATTCTATAGGGATTCCTCCTCAAGATTTCTACTATGGGGTTCTCTTAGTGAGATTTCCTATATAGGGGTTCCTCCATTGTGATTTCATCTATAGAGATTCCTCCCAGAGATTTCTTCTATGGGATTCTCTCACTGTGGTTTCCCCTATGGAGTATCTTCCTCACAATTTCCCTTTGGGGTTCCCTCTTTATTCTGTTTGAGTATCCTCCCCTGCAGGTCCAACTGAAGCCTTCCATGGGATCGGGCAATATTATTAGTCCACTTGTAGGGCACTTATTACATGGATTATCTATGTATCAACTTTCTGTTGGTATCATTCTATGTTATAAAGGTCAAACCACATTCATGTTCAGATACTGCATCATTGCAATATTCCAAACTTCAGTTACCTTCTGAATATGTACTGGTCCCATTCTTCCCACCATGACTCGGAATATTACAAAAGGGTGATCCTTCTCACATTGGTCTGTGCTGATTGTGGTCATTGGGTGGGAGGACACAGGAGAGGACCAAACAGGCAGCCAGGATATGATAGCGCAAGCACCAGAGAGAGGGAAAAATACCCCCCCATGAAGGATAAATACTCTCCCATCCACCAACATCAGAGACCAGGCCGGCTGTTGGTGGATGATTTCACAGAGAGAGTGATGTCTCATCCAGACCTGTCCTGAGCCAACTGGTCATTATGTGAGGCCAGACCCTCTACTGTGACAACAAACACTCATCATTAATGGTTGTTGTTCCTCCACATTTCTGGCCGGGATAAGGCCGCACTCCAAGCAAAGTGCTGTATTTGTAGAGCAGGAAACTTGTGGAAAGAGACATGCAGTCTTTCTACTATTTTATAAACCCTCACCTCCATAAATACTAGAAAATACAAGATCTACTTGTGTAATCCTACTACTTTAGGGGAAAAATAAGCCAGAGGAGAATTTGGTCAATAAATGGGCACCACAAAGAAGTAAAATCTTGATGGAAACATGCTAAAAAGGGGTTTAGTGATGATCAAAAATTCCATCAGTCTTCAGGGTGGTGTCTACCAATTCCTCTTTATGTTCTTCAGCAATAGTAGTGATGGACCACCAGTGGACTCTGGTGGTGAGGTGTGGTTTCCCCATAGGGATTCATTCACTGTGGTTTCATCTATAGGATTTTCTACCGGAGATTTCTACTATGGGGTTCTCTCATTGTGCTTTCTCCTATAGCTGCTCCTCCATTGTGATTTCATCTATAGGGATTCCTCCCAGAGATTTCTACTATGGGGTTTTCTCACTGAGATTTCCCCAATAGGGGTTCCTTCATTGTAATTTCATCTATAGGGATTCCTCCCAGAGATTTCTGCTATGGGGTTCTCTCACTGTGTTTTCCCTATGGAGTCTCTTCCTTACAAATTCCCTTTGGGGTTCCCTCACATAATGACCAGTTGGCTCAGGACAAGTCTGGATGAGACATCTCTCAGATTTCCATCGTTCTCTCATTGAAATGCTAGAAATTACAAGATCCACAAATATTAAAACAAACCAGAGGAGAATTTGGTCAAGAAATGGACACCACAAAGAAGTAAAATCCTGATGGAAACATGCTAAAAAGTGTCCTTTACAGAGCTTTTAGGGTTTAGTGAGGATAAAAAATTCCATCAGTCTTCAGGGTGGTGTCCACCAATTCCTCCTTATGTTCTCCAGCAATAGTAGTAAGAACCAGGTACAGACACACATGGTAGTCTCCTAAAGCTCATGACCTTCACCGTGGGTCTTTCCCTCATCTTCCATCTCTCCTCAAACGCACCACTGGAACCTTTTTCCTTCGCTGACTTTAAACGTATCCAAGGAGAGGGCAAAATGTTACTAACTGCTGACAACAAGAAGACCCTCACTGAAGGATGCTGTCCATAACTGAAACAAAAGATTTTTCTTATGTTTCAGGGACTCTGGTGGTGATGTCTCCATTCTGAGTTCCTGGGTCTGCAGACCTACCACGGTCCCCCAAAACTCCATGGTGTGTGGAACAGGGCCGGGAACTTTGGTAACATAATATTCCACTGTATTTCTTAAGATATACAAGCCAGTAGCCCACCAGATTGCAGCCATAACCAACACATCATTTTTGGTTGGATTTAAACCTTCAATCCTGGCTGTGTAATTTATATTTATTACTTTTTATATTGGTATTATATAGTTTAGAATGTTTACATCAACCTATATCACCGCTATTAAATTACTCAGTATCTATCTATCTATCTATCTATCTATCTATCTATCTATCTATCTGTGAACAGTCCATGCTCAGCAACCAAACGAGTATTGCCTTGTTTGTGGTTGTTAGCGGTTGGAATATCTGATATCTATATTCAGACTGGGAGGAAGCAGTGTACGACAAAAGCACTCAAGGGGAGTGTGGGGGGACGTTTCGTTACTCTATCTATCTATCTATCTATCTATCTATCTATCTATCTATCTATCTATCTATCTATCTATCTATCTATCTAATCAGGAGGTGTTCCCTAATAGCCTTAGGAGTTTAGGTTTTTGTGTCAAAGGACAATCTGTTCTGCACGATCTACCAGACTCTGCCGAGAAGGCTCCGGAGTTTGGTGTCAGGGTGGGTACAAAGAGATCTGTCTATCTTATCAGCTGGCCAACTCAATGGTAAGCTTGTCATCATCAAGCTTTGGGAAAAGGGGAGGGGGCACTTTTTTAGAAGGGTCTATCTCCCATTGATCTATCCTTACCTAAGGGGAGGTTCCTCTCATGACCGCCTGTGCAAGCTGTGGGCCTGAAAAGTCAGGGGTCAGAGACCGGGATCTAACTCTCCAACCTCCTGATTGGTGGAAGATGTGCAGAGCCCCAGGACACCCATTCAGTGACTACTAGATGAGGAGCTCTAGGAGTCCTGAAAAGTTTGTCTGTTCCTTCCCATCTTGTCCTACCTTCCTACCAACATGTAATAAATAGTCCAGAACTACATTCAAGATCAATTACACATTCATTGACAAGTGATACCCCCAGAGACGAGGAATGTCAAAGGGGATCCTACTTGTAATCTCGAGGTCCCTTTACGATGAACCTCATCATCAGGAGTCACTGCTAAGTGAAAAAAAGAAGACAGAGAAACGGAGAAAGAAAACAGGAAGCAGAAGAAGAGCAAAGAAATGGTTTATTGATCAGCAAAGATGTATGTGGGTTGGGAGTAGAGTGGTTGGAGGTCGGGCCACCACACTCCATGTAGATCCAGCATACCCCATGCACATCACACATCAGAAGATTGTTCATACTATACACCACAGACAATAAGACGGGCCCAGGGCTATGTACAACACATGAAGAACCGCTGAGAAGGGGTGTCAGCCATGGTCTATACACATTATACAGACTTCTGCCTGGAGGACCAACATTCCATGGCAGGGAAGAGACTCAGACAAGCAAGAAATAAAAGATACAACATGAAGAGAAATAAAGAGGGTGAAGTCACTGAGCGAGGGGAAGGCAGGAGAGACTTTCTGTAAAGGTGGAGGCCTCAGGAGAGATGCGTGAAGAAGACAGAGGTGCCATAGTGGACAGCAGAGGAGGTCAAGGAGAGGATGGTGGTGCAATGGCTTGGTACGAGGATGTGATGGCAGAAGGGTGATGGAAGAAATCAGGGCTTAGAGGGAGGTGATGTCATTAAGGGCATTGTCCAACTCCTCACTGATGGCCTTGTACTTCATCTTCTGGGCATAGACCTCATCTGTGGGGCACACCGCCACAGGACAAACCACATGGGGGAGGGGAGGGGGGAGCCAATGATAAAACATATGTGTTATATGGTAGAAGGGAGGACACAGAGGGAGCCAGCCATGACAATGAAGGGACAAGGACAGAAAAAAGAGGCATGCAGATAAGTGAGGATGAAAAAAAACAACTGAAAAAAAGGAAAATTCATACAGCTCATAAAATAAAGGATGAATCAACTGATCAAAACCACTAGGAAAGGGGGCAACATCTAGCAAATGTTCAGTAAGGGGAGCCCCAAGGACGGGTCAAATAGCAGTTCTTTACATCTCTTCTAGACCACAGTGATGGCATTTCCCCCCAGTAGTTTGTGTCTCTGCCCCTCCCACAATGGTGAGATTTCCCCCCAGTAGTTTGTGTCTCTGCCCCTCCCACAATGGTGAGATTTCCCCCTCCCAGTAGTTTGTGTCTCTGCCCCTCCCACAATGGTGGGATTTCCCCCTAGTAGTTTGTGTCTCTGCCCCTCCCACAATGGTGAGATTTCCCCCCCAGTAGTTTGTGTCTCTGCCTCTCCCACAATGGTGGGATTTCCCCCCAGTAGTTTGTGTCTCTGCCCCTCCCACAATGGTGAGATTTCCTGCAGTAGATTGTGTCTCTGCCCCTCCCACAATGGTGAGATTTCCCTGCAGTAGTTTGTGTCTCTGCCCCTCCCACAATGGTGAGATTTCCCCCCCCCCCCCCAGTAGTTTGTGTCTCTGCCTCTCCCACAATGGTGGGATTTCCCCCCAGTAGTTTGTGTCTCTGCCCCTCCCACAATGGGGAGATTTCCCGCAGTAGTTTGTGTCTCTGCCCCTCCCACAACGGAGAGATTTCCTGCAGTAGTTTGTGTCTCTGCCCCTCCCACAATGGGGAGATTTCCTGCAGTAGTTTGTGTCTCTGCCCCTCCCACAATGGGGAGATTTCCCGCAGTAGTTTGTGTCTCTGCCCCTCCCACAACGGAGAGATTTCCTGCAGTAGTTTGTGTCTCTGCTCCTCCCACAATGGGGAGATTTCCTGCAGTAGTTTGTGTCTCTGCCCCTCCCACAATGAGGAGATTTCCCGCAGTAGTTTGTGTCTCTGCCCCTCCCACAATGGGGAGATTTCCTGCAGTAGTTTGTGTCTCTGCCCCTCCCACAATGGTGAGATTTCCTGCAGTAGTTTGTGTCTCTGCCCCTCCCACAATGAGGAGATTTCCCTGCAGTAGTTTGTGTCTCTGCCCCTCCCACAACGGGGAGATTTCCTGCAGTAGTTTGTGTCTCTGCCCCTCCCACAACGGGGAGATTTCCTGCAGTAGTTTGTGTCTCTGCCCCTCCCACAATAGGGAGATTTCCTGCAGTAGTTTGTGTCTCTGCCCCTCCCACAATGGGGAGATTTCCTGCAGTAGTTTGTGTCTCTGCCCCTCCCACAATGGGGAGATTTCCCTGCAGTAGTTTGTGTCTCTGCCCCTCCCACAATGGGGAGATTTCCTGCAGTAGTTTGTGTCTCTGCCCCTCCCACAATGAGGAGATTTCCCTCAGTAGTTTGTGTCTCTGCCCCTCCCACAATGGGGAGATTTCCCTGCAGTAGTTTGTGTCTCTGCCCCTCCCACAATGGGGAGATTTCCTGCAGTAGTTTGTGTCTCTGCCCCTCCCACAATGGGGAGATTTCCCTGCAGTAGTTTGTGTCTCTGTCCCTCCCACAATGGGGAGATTTCCCTGCAGTAGTTTGTGTCTCTGCCCCTCCCACAATGGGGAGATTTCCTGCAGTAGTTTGTGTCTCTGCCCCTCCCACAATGGGGAGATTTCCCTGCAGTAGTTTGTGTCTCTGTCCCTCCCACAATGGGGAGATTTCCTGCAGTAGTTTGTGTCTCTGCCCCTCCCACAATGGGGAGATTTCCCTCCAGTAGTTTGTGTCTCTGCCCCTCCCACAATGGGGAGATTTCCCCCCCAGTAGTTTGTGTCTCTGCCCCTCCCACAATGATGAGATTTCCCTGCAGTAGTTTGTGTCTCTGCCCCTCCCACAATGGTGAGATTTCCTGCAGTAGATTGTGTCTCTGCCCCTCCCACAATGATGAGATTTCCCTGCAGTAGTTTGTGTCTCTGCCCCTCCCACAATGGTGAGATTCCCCCCCCCCCCCCCCCCAGTAGTTTGTGTCTCTGCCTCTCCCACAATGGTGGGATTTCCCCCCAGTAGTTTGTGTCTCTGCCCCTCCCACAATGGGGAGATTTCCCGCAGTAGTTTGTGTCTCTGCCCCTCCCACAACGGAGAGATTTCCTGCAGTAGTTTGTGTCTCTGCCCCTCCCACAATGGGGAGATTTCCTGCAGTAGTTTGTGTCTCTGCCCCTCCCACAATGGTGAGATTTCCTGCAGTAGTTTGTGTCTCTGCCCCTCCCACAATGAGGAGATTTCCCTGCAGTAGTTTGTGTCTCTGCCCCTCCCACAACGGGGAGATTTCCTGCAGTAGTTTGTGTCTCTGCCCCTCCCACAACGGGGAGATTTCCTGCAGTAGTTTGTGTCTCTGCCCCTCCCACAATAGGGAGATTTCCTGCAGTAGTTTGTGTCTCTGCCCCTCCCACAATGGGGAGATTTCCTGCAGTAGTTTGTGTCTCTGCCCCTCCCACAATGGGGAGATTTCCTGCAGTAGTTTGTGTCTCTGCCCCTCCCACAATGGGGAGATTTCCTGCAGTAGTTTGTGTCTCTGCCCCTCCCACAATGAGGAGATTTCCCTCAGTAGTTTGTGTCTCTGCCCCTCCCACAATGGGGAGATTTCCCTGCAGTAGTTTGTGTCTCTGCCCCTCCCACAATGGGGAGATTTCCTGCAGTAGTTTGTGTCTCTGCCCCTCCCACAATGGGGAGATTTCCCTGCAGTAGTTTGTGTCTCTGTCCCTCCCACAATGGGGAGATTTCCCTGCAGTAGTTTGTGTCTCTGCCCCTCCCACAATGGGGAGATTTCCCTGCAGTAGTTTGTGTCTCTGTCCCTCCCACAATGGGGAGATTTCCCTGCAGTAGTTTGTGTCTCTGCTCCTCCCACAATGGGGAGATTTCCTGCAGTAGTTGGTGTCTCTGCCCCTCCCACAATGGGGAGATTTCCTGCAGTAGTTTGTGTCTCTGCCCCTCCCACAATGGGGAGATTTCCTGCAGTAGTTTGTGTCTCTGCCCCTCCCACAATGAGGAGATTTCCCTGCAGTAGTTTGTGTCTCTGCCCCTCCCACAATGGGGAGATTTCCTGCAGTAGTTTGTGTCTCTGCCCCTCCCACAATGGGGAGATTTCCCTCCAGTAGTTTGTGTCTCTGCCCCTCCCACAATGGGGAGATTTCCCTCCAGTAGTTTGTGTCTCTGCCCCTCCCACAATGGGGAGATTTCCCTGCAGTAGTTTGTCTCTGCCCCTCCCACAATGGGGAGATTTCCTGCAGTAGTTTGTGTCTCTGCCCCTCCCACAATAAGGAGATTTCCCTCA
Source organism: Aquarana catesbeiana (assembly GCF_042186555.1). NCBI lineage: Eukaryota > Metazoa > Chordata > Amphibia > Anura > Ranidae > Aquarana > Aquarana catesbeiana. The sequence continues at coordinate 991,079,249 of NC_133324.1, read as the reverse complement.
GTAGTTGGTGTTTCTGCCCCTCCCACAATGGGGAGATTTCCCTGCAGTAGTTTGTGTCTCTGCCCCTCCCACAATGGGGAGATTTCCTGCAGTAGTTTGTGTCTCTGCCCCTCCCACAATGGGGAGATTTCCCTCCAGTAGTTTGTGTCTCTGCCCCTCCCACAATGGGGAGATTTCCCTGCAGTAGTTTGTGTCTCTGCCCCTCCCACAATGGGGAGATTTCCCTGCAGTAGTTTGTGTCTCTGCCCCTCCCACAATGGGGAGATTTCCTGCAGTAGTTTGTGTCTCTGCCCCTCCCACAATGGGGAGATTCCCTCCAGTAGTTTGTGTCTCTGCCCCTCCCACAATGGGGAGATTTCCCTGCAGTAGTTTGTGTCTCTGCCCCTCCCACAATGGGGAGATTTCCCTGCAGTAGTTTGTGTCTCTGTCCCTCCCACAATGAGGAGATTTCCCTCAGTAGTTTGTGTCTCTGCCCCTCCCACAATAGGGAGATTTCCTGCAGTAGTTTGTGTCTCTGCCCCTCCCACAATGGGGAGATTTCCTGCAGTAGTTTGTGTCTCTGCCCCTCCCACAATGGGGAGATTTCCCTGCAGTAGTTTGTGTCTCTGCCCCTCCCACAATGGGGAGATTTCCTGCAGTAGTTTGTGTCTCTGCCCCTCCCACAATGAGGAGATTTCCCTCAGTAGTTTGTGTCTCTGCCCCTCCCACAATGGGGAGATTTCCCTGCAGTAGTTTGTGTCTCTGCCCCTCCCACAATGGGGAGATTTCCTGCAGTAGTTTGTGTCTCTGCCCCTCCCACAATGGGGAGATTTCCCTGCAGTAGTTTGTGTCTCTGTCCCTCCCACAATGGGGAGATTTCCCTGCAGTAGTTTGTGTCTCTGCCCCTCCCACAATGGGGAGATTTCCTGCAGTAGTTTGTGTCTCTGCCCCTCCCACAATGGGGAGATTTCCCTGCAGTAGTTTGTGTCTCTGTCCCTCCCACAATGGGGAGATTTCCTGCAGTAGTTTGTGTCTCTGCCCCTCCCACAATGGGGAGATTTCCCTCCAGTAGTTTGTGTCTCTGCCCCTCCCACAATGGGGAGATTTCCCCCCCAGTAGTTTGTGTCTCTGCCCCTCCCACAATGATGAGATTTCCCTGCAGTAGTTTGTGTCTCTGCCCCTCCCACAATGGTGAGATTTCCTGCAGTAGATTGTGTCTCTGCCCCTCCCACAATGATGAGATTTCCCTGCAGTAGTTTGTGTCTCTGCCCCTCCCACAATGGTGAGATTCCCCCCCCCCCCCCCCCCAGTAGTTTGTGTCTCTGCCTCTCCCACAATGGTGGGATTTCCCCCCAGTAGTTTGTGTCTCTGCCCCTCCCACAATGGGGAGATTTCCCGCAGTAGTTTGTGTCTCTGCCCCTCCCACAACGGAGAGATTTCCTGCAGTAGTTTGTGTCTCTGCCCCTCCCACAATGGGGAGATTTCCTGCAGTAGTTTGTGTCTCTGCCCCTCCCACAATGGTGAGATTTCCTGCAGTAGTTTGTGTCTCTGCCCCTCCCACAATGAGGAGATTTCCCTGCAGTAGTTTGTGTCTCTGCCCCTCCCACAACGGGGAGATTTCCTGCAGTAGTTTGTGTCTCTGCCCCTCCCACAACGGGGAGATTTCCTGCAGTAGTTTGTGTCTCTGCCCCTCCCACAATAGGGAGATTTCCTGCAGTAGTTTGTGTCTCTGCCCCTCCCACAATGGGGAGATTTCCTGCAGTAGTTTGTGTCTCTGCCCCTCCCACAATGGGGAGATTTCCTGCAGTAGTTTGTGTCTCTGCCCCTCCCACAATGGGGAGATTTCCTGCAGTAGTTTGTGTCTCTGCCCCTCCCACAATGAGGAGATTTCCCTCAGTAGTTTGTGTCTCTGCCCCTCCCACAATGGGGAGATTTCCCTGCAGTAGTTTGTGTCTCTGCCCCTCCCACAATGGGGAGATTTCCTGCAGTAGTTTGTGTCTCTGCCCCTCCCACAATGGGGAGATTTCCCTGCAGTAGTTTGTGTCTCTGTCCCTCCCACAATGGGGAGATTTCCCTGCAGTAGTTTGTGTCTCTGCCCCTCCCACAATGGGGAGATTTCCCTGCAGTAGTTTGTGTCTCTGTCCCTCCCACAATGGGGAGATTTCCCTGCAGTAGTTTGTGTCTCTGCTCCTCCCACAATGGGGAGATTTCCTGCAGTAGTTGGTGTCTCTGCCCCTCCCACAATGGGGAGATTTCCTGCAGTAGTTTGTGTCTCTGCCCCTCCCACAATGGGGAGATTTCCTGCAGTAGTTTGTGTCTCTGCCCCTCCCACAATGAGGAGATTTCCCTGCAGTAGTTTGTGTCTCTGCCCCTCCCACAATGGGGAGATTTCCTGCAGTAGTTTGTGTCTCTGCCCCTCCCACAATGGGGAGATTTCCCTCCAGTAGTTTGTGTCTCTGCCCCTCCCACAATGGGGAGATTTCCCTCCAGTAGTTTGTGTCTCTGCCCCTCCCACAATGGGGAGATTTCCCTGCAGTAGTTTGTCTCTGCCCCTCCCACAATGGGGAGATTTCCTGCAGTAGTTTGTGTCTCTGCCCCTCCCACAATAAGGAGATTTCCCTCAGTAGTTGGTGTTTCTGCCCCTCCCACAATGGGGAGATTTCCCTGCAGTAGTTTGTGTCTCTGCCCCTCCCACAATGGGGAGATTTCCTGCAGTAGTTTGTGTCTCTGCCCCTCCCACAATGGGGAGATTTCCCTCCAGTAGTTTGTGTCTCTGCCCCTCCCACAATGGGGAGATTTCCCTGCAGTAGTTTGTGTCTCTGCCCCTCCCACAATGGGGAGATTTCCCTGCAGTAGTTTGTGTCTCTGCCCCTCCCACAATGGGGAGATTTCCTGCAGTAGTTTGTGTCTCTGCCCCTCCCACAATGGGGAGATTCCCTCCAGTAGTTTGTGTCTCTGCCCCTCCCACAATGGGGAGATTTCCCTGCAGTAGTTTGTGTCTCTGCCCCTCCCACAATGGGGAGATTTCCCTGCAGTAGTTTGTGTCTCTGCCCCTCCCACAATGTCTATATTGGTTGGCTGGTGATAGGGATTCTGGTGGGAGATCTCTGCAGTCTGAGTCATACAATCTTTATGTTTTTTCAATTTCTTGGAGTGAAAATCTAATCAGAGAGGACTATGGGTGGGATCTGGGGGAAGCCAATGAAAATCTCATCAGAGAGGACTATGGGTGGGATCTGGGGGAAGCCAATGAAAATCTCATCAGAGAGGACTATGGGTGGGATCTGGGGGAAGCCAATGAAAATCTCATCAGAGAGGACTATGGGTGGGATCCGGGGGAAGCCAATGAAAATCTCATCAGAGAGGACTATGGGTGGGATCCGGGGGAAGCCAATGAAAATCTCATCAGAGAGGACTATGGGTGGGATCTGGGGGAAGCCAATGAAAATCTCATCAGAGAGGACTATGGGTGGGATCTGGGGGAAGCCAATGAAAAGCTTCCTTAGTAACATTTGTATTTTACCTTCAAGGTCATCAATGGTCTTCTCCAGCTTGGCTACGGACTTTTCTGCAAACTCAACTCGAGAGTCGGTCTACAACAGGAGAAAAGATAATCAGGTGATGAATGACCAACCATGACGGACCCCCATCTACGTCCTCCGGGTGCCCAACACCCACCTCTTTTAGCCGCTCACTCAGGTGTCTGATCTCCTCTTCATAATGGTCTTCCTTGGATGAATACTACAGGAGAGGACAATAGAAGATCAGAGTGTCAGGAGTTGGAAGGAGACACCAGGAATAGAGGACAGATACTGAAAATCGGGGAATGTCTCACAAGGGATGCTGGGATGGTGTGGGGTGGACTTGTAGAGGTTTATTAGTTGGGGCAATCCAATGTTACAGCACACATGAGCTTCAGGAATACTGAGGACCACCATGCTATTATATATGTATAGGTCAAGAGTTCCACATACTGGGGGTCTCCACACATTAGAAGAGGATTTTAGGGGTTCCTCTCATGTTAGACATGACTAGGCCTAGTAGGGAACACCCAATACCTTATCTGCTTGTGCCTCCAGGGACTTTTTAGTATTGGTGACATTCTTCAGCTCTTCCTCCAGGTCGGCACATTTACTGTTCCCAGGTAATGAGACAAGGATGGGGGAGGGGAGGAGGAGGAGGAGGGGGAGGAGGAGTTCAGAGACAGAAAACAGGAGATTGACAAATACAGGAGAGGACAAAGTGGAGCAAAAAAGAAAAAGAGATTAGCGTTGTGGAGATTGCATGGAGGGTGGGGGGGTGGGGTCAAGGTGTAAAGCAATATGTGCAGGGTGGGGGAGTATTAATGGGTTGTAGGTTAGCAGGGTATGGAGGAGAGGGGGGTCATGGGTGGTAGAGGGGTGTATGGAAGGGGGGTATGGGTGGTGTTTGGAGGGGGGTATGGGTGGTAGAGGCGTGTATGAGCGGTGTATGGAGGGGGGGGTATGGGTGGTAGAGGCATGTATGAGCGGTGTATGGAGGGGGGGTTGGGTGGTAGAGGCGTGTATGAGCGGTGTATGGAGAGGGGGGTCGGGTGGTAGAGGGGTGTATGAGCGGTGTATGGAGGGGGGGGTCGGGTGGTTGAGGGGTGTTGGAGCGGTGTATGGAGGGTGGGGGGTTGGGTGGTAGAGGCGTGTATGAGCGGTGTATGGAGGGGGGGGTTGGGTGGTAGAGGGGTGTATGAGCGGTGTATGGAAGGGGGGGTATGGGTGGTAGAGGGGTGTATGAGCAGTGTATGGAGGGGGGGGGTTGGGTGGTAGAGGCGTGTATGAGCGGTGTATGGAGGGGGGGGTTGGGTGGTAGAGGGGTTTTGGAGCGGTGTATGGAGGGGAGGGTTGGGTGGTAGAGGGGTGTATGAGCGGTGTATGGAGGGGGGGGTTGGGTAGTTGAGGGGTGTTGGAGCGGTGTATGGGGGGTGGGTTGGGTGGTAGAGGGGTGTTGGAGCGGTGTATGGAGGAGGGGGGGGGGGTTGGGTGGTAGAGGGGTGTATGAGCGGTGTAGGGAAGGGGGGGGTTGGGTGGTAGAGGGGTGTATGAGCGGTGTATGGAAGGGGGGGTATGGGTGGTAGAGGGGTGTATGAGTGCTGTATGGAAGGGGGGTATGGGTGGTAGAGGGGTGTATGAGCGGTGTATGGAGAGGGGGGTCGGGTGGTAGAGGGGTGTATGAGCGGTGTATGGAAGGGGGGGGTTGGGTGGTGGAGGGGTGTTGGAGCGGTGTATGGAGGGGGGGTTGGGTGGTAGAGGGGTGTATGAGCGGTGTATGGAAGGGGGGGTTGGGTCGTAGAGGGGTGTATGGAGGGGGGGTTGGGTGGTAGAGGGGTGTATGGAGGGAGGGGTTGGGTGGTAGAGTGGTGTATGAGTGGTGTATGGAGGGGGGGTGGTAGAGTGGTGTATGAGTGGTGTATGGAGGGGGGGGTTGGGTGGTAGAGGGGTGTATGGAGGGAGGGGTTGGGTGGTAGAGGGGTGTATGAGTGGTGTATGGAGGGGGGGTGGTAGAGTGGTGTATGAGTGGTGTATGGAGGGGGGGGTTGGGTGGTAGAGGGGTGTATGTAGGGGGGGGTTGGGTGGTAGAGGGGTGTATGGAGGGAGGGGTTGGGTGGTAGAGGGGTGTATGGAGGGAGGGGTTGGGTGGTAGAGGGGTGTATGGAGGGGGGGTTGGGTGTATGAGTGGTGTATGGAGGGGGGGGTTGGGTGGTAGAGGGGTGTATGGAGGGGGGGGTTGGGTGGTAGAGGGGTGTATGGAGGGAGGGGTTGGGTGGTAGAGTGGTGTATGAGTGGTGTATGGAGGGGGGGTGGTAGAGTGGTGTATGAGTGGTGTATGGAGGGGGGGGTTGGGTGGTAGAGGGGTGTATGGAGGGAGGGGTTGGGTGTTAGAGGGGTGTATGAGTGGTGTATGGAGGGGGGGTGGTAGAGTGGTGTATGAGTGGTGTATGGAGGGGGGGGTTGGGTGGTAGAGGGGTGTATGGAGGGGGGGGTTGGGTGGTAGAGGGGTGTATGAGCGGTGTATGGAAGGGGGGGTTGGGTCGTAGAGGGGTGTATGGAGGGGGGGGTTGGGTGGTAGAGGGGTGTATGGAGGGAGGGGTTGGGTGGTAGAGTGGTGTATGAGTGGTGTATGGAGGGGGGGTGGTAGAGTGGTGTATGAGTGGTGTATGGAGGGGGGGGTTGGGTGGTAGAGGGGTGTATGGAGGGAGGGGTTGGGTGTTAGAGGGGTGTATGAGTGGTGTATGGAGGGGGGGTGGTAGAGTGGTGTATGAGTGGTGTATGGAGGGGGGGGTTGGGTGGTAGAGGGGTGTATGGAGGGGGGGGTTGGGTGGTAGAGGGGTGTATGGAGGGAGGGGTTGGGTGGTAGAGGGGTGTATGGAGGGAGGGGGGTTGGGTATGAGCACTGCATAGAGAGAAGAACATTCATTTATCATATGAAGGACACAAATATCTGCCATGCACTCAGATTGGACCTCCATCTTGGGGGTTTGTCCTGTCTGTGCTATAGAAAGGCTTCAGATAGCGCCACTGTGTGGATGCAGCAGGAAATGAGTGTTATCAGAGGAGAGATATCATAGATTATAGATAAATAGAGAGACAGGGGAAGAGACAGAAGAAAGAGTCTCCTCTCCGGTACCTCTTCCTCTGCCGCTATCAGAGATTTCAAGGCTTGGTCCATTGTTCGCAGTTCTATCTCTAACTCTCGGTAACGACTTGGAAAGGAGAAATGGAAGAACATTATGAGAAGAGGGATGGAGAGGGAGAATCTGTCCTAACAATCATCATTTAACAAAAATTTACAGATGGACTTCTCACTGACCCAACCAGCTATATCCTCCGGGTCAGACTGCAACGCTCCAGGTCAGAGACTTTACAATTTCAGGTTAGAGACAGCAAGACTCTGGATCAAAAACGTCAGTACTACGGGTTAAAGACTTTAATACTCCATATCAGAGACTTTAGGACTCCAGTACTGAGACTTTGGGTCAGAGATTTCAATACTTTGGATCAAAGACTTCAGTACTCCAGATCAGAGACTTTAAGACTCAGATACTGAGACCTGACCCTCAGGATTTTGGGTCGAAAACATCAAGACTTCAGTACTGAGACTTCAAGACTCTAATCCCATGATACCCCTTTTGCAGTACTAACACTCCTACCAGCATCATGACATCCCTTCACAGAAAGTGGCTCACCTCTCAGCAACTTCAGCTCTCTCCTCAGATCGTTCCAGCTCTGTCTCAATTATCACTAATTTCCGGGCAACCTGTGAACATACAAATCCAATATGTGAGAATTGTCTATACAGATTCTGCAAAAAACATTGGTTAGTATAGACATTTTATAATCTTTGTCATAGATGGGGTGGAATTGTGGAAATAACCAACCCAGATGAGAATGAGGGGCTGGATCCCAACAATGCTCAAATTATGGGCATACAAGGCACTCATGGTGGACAGCTGAGCTCCAGTAATGGAGATACAAGACACCCATGATGGACAGGCAAGCTCCAGCGATTGGAGATACAATGCACCCATAATGGACAGGTGGGTTCCAGTGGAGATACAAGGCACCCATGATGGACAGGTGGTAATGATTGGAGATACAATCACCCATAATGGACAGGTGATCTCCAGTGATTGGAGATACAAGGCACCCATGATGGACAGGTGGGCTCTAATGATTGGAGATACAAGGCACCCATGATGGACAGGCGAGTTCCAGTGACTGGAGATAAAATGCACCCATGATGGACAGGCAAGCTCCAGTGATTGGAGATACAAGGCACCCATGATGGACAGGTAAACTCTAATGATTGGAGATACAAGGAACCCATGATGGACAGGTGAGCTCCAGTGATTGGAGATACAAGCCACCCATGATGGACAGGTGAGCTCCAATGATTGGAGATACAAGCCACCCATGATGGACAGGCGAGCTCCAGTGATTGGAGATATAAGGCACCTATGATGGACAGGTGAGCTCCAATGATTGGAGATACAAGGCACCTATGATGGACAGGTGAGCTCCAATGATTAGAGATACAAGGCACCCATGATGGACAGGCGTGCTCCAATGATTGGAGATACAAGGCACCCATGATGGACAGGCGTGCTCCAATGATTGGAGATATAAGGCACCCATGACGGATGGGTGAGCTCCAATGATCATTGGAGATACAAGGCACCTATGGTACACAGCTGAGCTATAAGATGAAGATAAAGGGTGCCCATTGTGAACTAGCGAACTCCATTGATGGAGAACCTACCTCTTCATACTTCCTGTCAGAGTCCTCAGCTACATGCTTGGCCTCTTTCAGCTGCAGGTCCTGGTCATGCATCTTCTCTTCATCTTTGCTGGCTCTGTTCTCAATGACCTTCATTCCTCTGAAAGAGAGACGTTTTCACATATAAGAACCGAAGGAACCAAACTGGAAATGACCGGATTGTAGAAACATTGGGACCATCCTTAACACCCACTTGCCATGTGCAAGAGACATTTCATATCAGTGACGGCCCATTCATTATCACATCAACATTTCAACATTGGACCTTACACGCCTCACCACACCAATAAGAAGCCTGGAATTTCCGTCACATGTAGAAGAACATAAAACACCACCCAACACACGGATATCCTACGTTGTATGTCTATGTGCTGCGTGTTGTACCCCTACACCTCCATCTGTCTGTCCTACACACGTGCCACACGTTTCATTATTCCAAGATACAGATGTATCCAAATTTATGAATCCAAATAATAAAGACTCAGAAATAAATGTTTCGCCCCGCCAAACGCCCTGCAATGCAGTGCGCGCTGCACAGTGCATTCTAAGCCCTGATTGGGCAACGCTTTGCTCAATCGGGGCACAGTGAATAACTGGTTGTTATGGAGTGGGGCCAGGGAGCCGGCCACGGCGTGATGAGTCATCAGCTCTCAACGGGCTTCCCATGTATAGAACCTGCTGCAGCATTACTGACATATATGTTGATGGGGACAAGGACCTCATCCCCACAAACCTGGTGGTGGGGATCTGCGGGCGGGGGGTTAATCGGAACCTGGAAGTCCCTTTAACAAGGGTGCCCCCAGATTCCACCTGGCAACATCACCTGGTGACACCGCCCCCCCTTGTGATGTCACGGACCAGTGCATGCTGGGTCGATGACGTCACAAGGGGGTGGTGTCATCAGCTGTCGTCGCCAGGTGACCCCTATATAAGAACTGTCAAATGGCAAGCCAGCATTTTTAGTGGTTTGCCTTAGTCTTGTTTCTTTTTCGGGTCTGGCGGGCGACGAGATTGAAGATGGATCTACATTGGGGGGACATTGTTTTTTTTTTTTAATAAAGGAATTGTCAAAAACTGTCTCTGTGTTTTTATTTATTTTTACAATTTTTTAGTGAATGGGTAGGGGGGGGGGGGTGGGATCTGGGGGCCCCCTTGGTAGACCAGCCAGGGTTGTGAGGATAAGGCCTTTGTCCCCATCAACAAATATGTCAGTTTTGCTGCAGCAGGTTCTATACACGGTACAGATGCGTCACTTTACAGGCAGACTAAGGGGACCCCCAGGCATGATATTTAAAGGAATTTTTAATTTTTATTGTTTCACTTTAAGCATCATTAAAATCACTGCTCCTGTAAAAACAATCTTTTTAAAAGAAAAATGTAGCATTGATACATGTCCCCCAGAGCAGTACCCGGACCCCCATACACTTTTTATGGCCAATTACTTGCATATAAGACTTCAAAATGGGGACTTTTGATCTTTTAAGTTTGGGTCCCATAGACTTCAATGGGGTTTGCCATTCGGGTCAGAACTTTTTTTCTGTTTGAGAGTTCTGGTGTGGGGGGTGTTCGGCCCATCTCTAGAAACGAATCGGAATATAGTCTTTCCTAGAAAGCCATCTTCTGTTTTTGTCTCCTCAGAGGCCCGTATGTGCAGGTCATTAATGTCAGGTATTGTAGTGTTAGGATGACAGCCAGGGAACTAGCATTTTCAGGAGGGAAGTAGTGGAATGTTTTCCCATGTCGGGCATCCTTACACGACAGGCAAAGGATTTGTCCCGAGGGGGGCCGGGCGGGGGTTATATGAAGGGTCAGCCAGAGAAAAGTTTTGGAACACAGAAAAAACAACCATTGCATCACATGACAAGCACTGGCTCCAAATCTGGCCACACACATTGTATGGTGGGCGTGTCTTAATGTATCCACCAATCATCGTTCACTAAGTCCTGTGTCCTGGGTGACTACATTATTCTGTATCATTGATGGGCACCACATACTGTGTACTGATGGTGGACTACACATCATGTCCTGGGGGAAGGAGGGACCAGATTCATTGCACAAGCTGAGCAGTAGGTTCCTTGTCCCAGATGAGCACTAGATCCCGTGTTCCAGGAGGCCCTAGATCCCTTGTCCCAAGTGAGCACTAGGTCCCATGTGCCAGGTGAGCACTAGATACAGTGTCCTAGGTGAGCACTAGGTCCCATGTCCCAGGTGAGCACTAGATACAGTGTCCTAGGTGAGCACTAGACACAGTGTCCCAGATGAGCACTAGATCCCATGTTCCAGGAGGCCCTAGATCCCTTGTCCCAAGTGAGCACTAGGTCCCATGTGCCAGGTGAGCACTAGATACAGTGTCCTAGGTGAGCACTAGGTCCCATGTCCCAGGTGAGCACTAGATACAGTGTCCTAGGTGAGCACTAGGTCCCATGTCTCAGGTGAGCACTAAATACAGTGTCCCAGATGAGCACTAGATCCCGTGTCCCAGGTCGCCCTAGATCCCTTGTCCCAAGTGAGCACTAGGTCCCATGTGCCACGCGAGCACTAGATACAGTGTCCTAGGTGAGCACTAGGTCCCATGTCCCAGGTGAGCACTAGATACAGTGTCCTAGGTGAGCACTAGATACAGTGTCCCAGATGAGCACTAGATCCCATGTTCCAGGTGGCCCTAGATCCCTTGTCCCAAGTGAGCACTAGGTCCAGTGTCCTAGGTGAGCACTAGGTCCCATGTCCCAGGTGAGCACTAGATACAGTGTCCTAGGTAAGCACTAGGTCCCATGTCTCAGGTGAGCACTAAATACAGTGTCCCAGATGAGCACTAGATCCCGTGTCCCAGGTCGCTCTAGATCCCTTGTCCCAAGTGAGCACTAGGTCCTATGTGCCAGGTGAGCACTAGATACAGTGTCCTAGGTGAGCACTAGGTCCCATGTCCCAGGTGAGCACTAGATGCAGTGTCCTAGGTGAGCACTAGGTCCCATGTCTCAGGTGAGCACTAGATACAGTGTCCCAGATGAGCACTAGATCCAGTGTCCCAGGTCGCCCTAGATCCCCTGTCCCAAGTGAGCACTAGGTCCCATGTCCCAGGTGGGCACTAGATACAGTGTCCTAGGTAAGCACTAGGTTCCATGTCCCAGGTGTGCACTAGATACAGTGTCCCAGGTGAGCACTAGGTCCCTTATCCAAGGTGAGCACTAGATCCCATGTCCCAGGTGGGCAATAGATCCTGTGTCCCAAGTAGGTACTAAATCCTGTGTCCCAGATGGGCACTAGATACTGTGTCCCAGGTGAGCACTAGGTCCCATGTGCCAGGTGAGCACTAGATACAGTGTCCTAGGTGAGCACTAGGTCCCATGTCCCAGGTGAGCACTAGATACAGTGTCCTAGGTGAGCACTAGACACAGTGTCCCAGATGAGCACTAGATCCCATGTTCCAGGAGGCCCTAGATCCCTTGTCCCAAGTGAGCACTAGGTCCCATGTGCCAGGTGAGCACTAGATACAGTGTCCTAGGTGAGCACTAGGTCCCATGTCCCAGGTGAGCACTAGATACAGTGTCCTAGGTGAGCACTAGGTCCCATGTCTCAGGTGAGCACTAAATACAGTGTCCCAGATGAGCACTAGATCCCGTGTCCCAGGTCGCCCTAGATCCCTTGTCCCAAGTGAGCACTAGGTCCCATGTGCCACGCGAGCACTAGATACAGTGTCCTAGGTGAGCACTAGGTCCCATGTCCCAGGTGAGCACTAGATACAGTGTCCTAGGTGAGCACTAGATACAGTGTCCCAGATGAGCACTAGATCCCATGTTCCAGGTGGCCCTAGATCCCTTGTCCCAAGTGAGCACTAGGTCCAGTGTCCTAGGTGAGCACTAGGTCCCATGTCCCAGGTGAGCACTAGATACAGTGTCCTAGGTAAGCACTAGGTCCCATGTCTCAGGTGAGCACTAAATACAGTGTCCCAGATGAGCACTAGATCCCGTGTCCCAGGTCGCTCTAGATCCCTTGTCCCAAGTGAGCACTAGGTCCTATGTGCCAGGTGAGCACTAGATACAGTGTCCTAGGTGAGCACTAGGTCCCATGTCCCAGGTGAGCACTAGATGCAGTGTCCTAGGTGAGCACTAGGTCCCATGTCTCAGGTGAGCACTAGATACAGTGTCCCAGATGAGCACTAGATCCAGTGTCCCAGGTCGCCCTAGATCCCCTGTCCCAAGTGAGCACTAGGTCCCATGTCCCAGGTGGGCACTAGATACAGTGTCCTAGGTAAGCACTAGGTTCCATGTCCCAGGTGTGCACTAGATACAGTGTCCCAGGTGAGCACTAGGTCCCTTATCCAAGGTGAGCACTAGATCCCATGTCCCAGGTGGGCAATAGATCCTGTGTCCCAAGTAGGTACTAAATCCTGTGTCCCAGATGGGCACTAGATACTGTGTCCCAGGTGAGCACTAGACCCCCTGTCCCAGGTTGGCACTAGACCCTGTGTCCCAGATGAGCTCCAGATCCTTGTCCCAGGTGGGCACTAGATCCTGTTTCCTAGGTGGACATTAGATCCCCTGTCCCAGGTAGGTGAGCACTAGGTCCCTTGCCCCAGGTGAGCACTAGATCCTGTGTCCTAGGTGAGCACTAGGTCCCTTGTCTAAGGTGAGCACTAGATCCCATGTCCCTGGTGGACACTAGACTCTGTGTCCCAGGTGGGCACTAAAACCTGTGTCCCAAGTGGGCATTAGATCCCGTGTCCCAGGTGGGCACTAGATCCCTTGTCCCAGGTGAGCACTAGGTCACTTGTCCAAGGTGAGCACTAGATCCCGTGTCCCAGGTGAGCGCTGGATCCAGTGTCCCAGGTAGACACTAGAGCCCATATCCCAGGTAGAGACTAGATCCCATGTCCCTGGTGAGCTCTAGATCCATTGGTCCAGGTGAGCACTAGATCCATTGGTACAGGTGAGCACTAGATTCGGTATCCCATGTGAGCACTAGATCTCATGTCCCTCGTGAGCACTAGATCCTGTGTTCTAAATGAATCCCAAGTCCCAGGTGAGCACTAGATCCAGTGTACCAGGTGAGCACTAGGTCCCTTATCCAAGGTGAGCACTAGATCCCATGTCCCAGGTGGGCACTAGCCCCCATGTCCAAGGTGGGCACTCAATCCCATGTCCAAGGTGAACACTAGGTCCCTTGTCCAAGGTGAGCACTAGGTCGCTTGTCCCAAGTAGGCACTAGATCCCATGTCCAAATGAGCACTAGATGCAGTGTCCCAGGTCAGCACTAGGTCCCTTATCCAAGGTGAGCACTAGATCCCATGTCCCAGGTGGGCACTAGCCCCCATGTCCAAGGTGGACACTCAATCCCATGTCCAAGGTGAGCACTAGGTCCCTTGTCCAAGGTGAGCACTAGGTCGCTTGTCCCAGGTAGGCACTAGATTCCGTGTCCCAGATGGGCACTAGATCCTGTGCCTCAGGTGAGCACTAGATCCATTATTCCAGGTGAGCACTAGATTTGGTGTCCCGGGTGAGCACTAGATCCCATGTTCCAGGTGGGCACTAGATGCCATGTCCCAGGTGAGCACTAGATCCCGTGCCCCAGGTGAGTACTAGGTCCCTTGCCCCAGATGGCCACTAGATCCCATATCCTAGTTGAGCACTAGGTCTCTTGTCCCAGGTGAGCATTAGATTACATTTCCCAGGTGAACACTAGATCCCTTGTCCCATGTAAGCACTAGATCCCGTGTCTCAGGTGAGCACTCAGTGTCTTGTCCTAGGTGGGCAATAGATCTAATGCCACAGGTGGGCACTAGATTCTGTAACCCAGGTGGAAACTAGATCCCTTTTCTCTGGTGGGTATTAGATCCTGTGTCTCAGGTTGGCACTAGATCCCTTGTCCCAGGTGAGCACTAGATCCCTTGTTCCAGGTGAGCACTAGATCCCTTGTCCCAGGTGAGCACTAGATCCCTTGTCCCAGGTGAGCACTAGACCCTGTGTCCCAGGTAAGCATTAGATTCCATTTCCCTGGTAAGCACTAGATCCAGTGTCCCAGGTGAGCACTAGATCCAGTGTCCCAAGTGAGCACTAGATTCAGTGTCCCAGGTGAGCACTAGATCCAGTGTCCCAGGTGAGCACCAGATCCAGTGTCCCAGGTGAGCACTAGATTCAGTGTCCCAGGTGAGCACTAGATCCAGTGTCCAAGGTGAGCACCAGATCCTGTGTCCCAGGTGAGCCCTAGATCCTGTGTCCCAGGTGAGCACTTGATCCTGTGTCCCAGATGAGCACTAGATCCTGTGTCCCAGGTGAACACTAGATCTCGTGTTTCAGGAGAGCACTAAGTGTCTTGTCCTAGGTGGGAACTATATCCCTTGTCCCAGGTGAGCACTAGATCCCAGGTGGGCACTAGATCCCTTGTCCCAGGGAAGCACTAGATCCCATGTCCCAGGAGGGCACTAGATCCCATGTCAAAGATGGTCACTAGGTCCCTTGTCCCAGGTGAGCACTAGATCCTGTGTCCCAGGTGAACACTTGATCATTTGTCCCAGGAGGGCACTAGATCCCATGTCAAAGGTGGTCACTAGATCCCTTGTACCAGGTGAGTACTAGATCCCTTGTCCCAGGGGAGCACTAGATCCCACGTCCCAGGTGGGCACAAAGTCCCATCTTCTAGGGAAGAAGATCCTGTGCTCAGGATAAGTATGATACCATGTCTTGACTGGGGACCAGATGTCATGTTCATGTCATGTATGAGTGGATACTGGATCCCAAGTCTGTAATGACCACCGGGATGTGTATTTAGCGAATGGGCACCAGACATACCTTTCACTCTCATCCACAGCCTTCTCAGTTTCCTCCAGTTTCTGCAGACCTGTTGCCAATCGTTCCTGGGCGCGATCTAACTCTTCCTCTACCAGCTGGATACGTCTGTTCAGAGAGGCCACATCAGATTCCGCCTGAAAGATGGAGGAGAAAAGAAGAAGGTTCATGAATATGATGGGACGGGTCATCTGACCGTCTTCCAATGACGTGAATATCACGGGACGGGTCACCAAAACGTCTTCCTATGACATGAATATGGTGGGACGGGACATCTCACCATCTTCCTATGACATGAATATGATGGGACGGGTCATCTCATCATCTTTCTATGACATGAATATTACAGGAAGGGTCATCTGACCATCTTCCTATGACATGAATATGATGGGACAGGTAATCTCACCATCTTCCTATGACAAATATGATGGTATGGGTCATCTCACCTCCTATGGCATGAATATGACGGGATGAGTCAGCTGACCCTCTTCCTATGACATGAATATGGCGGGATGGGTCATCTGACCGTCTTCCTATAACATAAATATGACCAAATGGATCATCTGACCGTCTTCCTATCACATGAATATGACGGGATGGGTCATCCGACCGTCTTCCTATGACATGAATATGACCGGATGGGTCATCTGACCGTCTTCCTATGATGTGAATATAACTGGACAGGTCATCTGACCATCTTCCTATGACATGAATATGACCGGATGGGTCATCTGACTGTCTTCCTATGACATGAATATGACAGGACAGGTCATCTGACCCTCTTCCTATGACATGAATATGACTGGATGGGTCATCTGACCGTCTTCCTATGACATGAATATGACAGGACAGGTCATCTGACCCTCTTCCTATGACATGAATATGACCGGATGGGTCATCTCATATTACATGAATATGACCGGATGGGTCATCTCATATTACATGAATATGACAGGACGGGTCATCTGACCCTCTTCCTTTGACATGAATATGACGGGACGGGTCATCTGACCCTCTTCCTATGACATGAATATGACTGGATGGGTCATCTGACCGTCTTCCTATGACATGAATATGACCAGACGGGTCATCTCAGCTCATATGACATGAATATGAGGGGACAGGTCATCTGACCGCCTTCCTATGACATACATATGACTGGACGGGTCATCTGACCATCTTCCTATGCCATGAATATGACAGGACAGGTCATCTGACCCTCTTCCTATGACATGAATATGACTGGATGGGTCATCTGACCGTCTTCCTATGACATGAATATGACAGGACAGGTCATCTGACCCTCTTCCTATGACATGAATATGACTGGACAGGTCATCTGACCCTCTTCCTATGACATGAATATGACCGGATGGGTCATCTGACCGTCTTCCTATGATGTGAATATAACTGGACAGGTCATCTGACCATCTTCCTATGACATGAATATGACCGGATGGGTCATCTCATATTACATGAATATGACCGGATGGGTCATCTCATATTACATGAATATGACAGGACGGGTCATCTGACCCTCTTCCTTTGACATGAATATGACGGGATGGGTCATCTGACCCTCTTCCTATGACATGAATATGACCAGACGGGTCATCTCAGCTCATATGACATGAATATGAGGGGACAGGTCATCTGACCGCCTTCCTATGACATACATATGACTGGACGGGTCATCTGACCATCTTCCTATGCCATGAATATGACTGGACAGGTCATCTGACCATCTTCCTATGACATGAATATGACTGGATAGGTCATACAGACCTGATCACGGATGTGGAAATACAGGGCAATTTAGGTAACAGCGATCACAGGTCAATTAGTTTCACTATAAATCACACAAATAGGAAACATGAAGGGAATACAAAGACACTGAATTTCAAAAGAGCCAACTTCCCTAAACTACAAACCTTGCTAAAAGGCATAAATTGGGATAAAATATTAGGAACAAAGAATACGGAGGAGAGATAGGTTTGCTTTAAGAGCATATTAAATAAGGGCATTAGCCAATGTATCCCATTGGGTAATAAATTTAAAAGAGCAAACAAAAGTCCTGGATGGCTTAACTCCAATGTAAAAATGCATATAGAACATAGGAGAAGGCCTTCAAAATATACAAGGTTGAGGGATCATCATCAGCATTCAGACTTTATAAAGAATGCAACAAGAAATGTAAGGGTGCAATTAGGACGGCTAAGATAGAACATGAAAGACACATAGCGGAGGAGAGCAAAAAAATCCCAAGAAATTCTTTAAGTATGTAAACAGTAAAAAAGGGAGGACAGACCATATTGGCCCCATAAAGAATGAGGAAGGACATCTGGTTACAAAGGATGGGGAGATGGCGAAGGTATTGAATTTAATCTTCTCCTCAGTCTTCACGAGTGAATCGGGGGGCTTCAGTAACCAAAACTGCAGTGTTTATCCTCATGACACAACACAGGAAGCGCCTCCATGGTTAACAGAGGACGGAATTAAAATTAGACTTGAGAAACTTAACATTAATAAATCACCGGGACCAGATGGCTTGCATCGGAGGGTACTTAGGGAACTCAGTCCATTGTTCCTAATTTTTACAGACAGTCTACTGACTGGAATGGTACCAGCTGATTGGAGAAAAGCCAATGTAGCACCAATATTTAAAAAGGGCCCAAAAAACATCCCTGGGAATTACAGACCAGTTAGCCTAACATCAATAGTATGTAAACTCTTGGAGGGGATGATAAGGGACTATATACAAGATTTTAGTAATAAGAATGATATCATTAGCAGTAATCAGCATGGATTCATGAAGAATCGTTCTTGCCAAACCAATCTATTAACCTTCTATGAGGAGGTGAGTTGCCATCTAGATAAAGGAAGGCCCGTAGACGTGGTGTATCTGGATTTTACAAAAGCATTTGACACAGTTCCCCATAAACGTTTACTGTACAAAATAAGGTGCGTTGGCATGGACCATAGGGTGAGTACATGGATTGAAAACTGGCTACAAGGGCGTGTTCAGAGGGTGGTGATAAACGGGGAGTACTCAGAATGGTCGGGGGTGGGTAGTGGGGTTCCCCAGGGTTCTCTGCTGGGACCAATCCTATTTAATTTGTTCATAAACGATCTGGAGGATGGGATAAACAGTTCAATCTCTGTATTTGCAGACAATACTAAGCTAAGCAGGGCAATAACTTCTCCGCAGGATGTGGAAACCTTGCAAAAAGACCTGAACAAATTAATGGGGGAGGGGCGACTACATGGCAAATGAGGTTCAATGTAGAAAAATGTAAAATAATGCATTTGGGTGGTAAAAATCTGAAGTCAATCTATAGACTGGGGGGAGAACCTCTGGGGGGATCTAGGATGGAAAAGGACCTGGGGGTCCTAGTTGATGATAGGCTCAGCAATGACATGCAATGCCAAGCTGCTGCTAATAAAGCAAACAGAATATTGGCATTAAAAAGGGATCAACTCCAGAGATAAAACGATAATTCTCCCGCTCTACAAGACTCTGGTCCGGCCGCACCTGGAGTATGCTGTCCAGTTCTGGGCACCAGTCCTCAGGAAGGATGTACTGGAAATGGAGCGACTACAAAGAAGGGCAACAAAGCTAATAAAGGGTCTGGAGGATCTTAGTTATGAGGAAAGGTTGTGAGCTCTGAACTTATTCTCTCTGGAGAAGAGACGCTTGAGAGGGGATATGATTTCAATGTATAAATACCGGACTGGTGACCCCACAATATATAAATACCGGACTGGTGACCCCACAATATATAAATACCGGACTGGTGACCCCACAATATATAAATACCGGACTGGTGACCCCACAATATATAAATACTGGACTGGTGACCCCACAATATACAAATACCGGACTGGTGACCCCACAATATATAAATACCGGACTGGTGACCCCATAATATACAAATACCGGACTGGTGACCCCACAATATATAAATACCGGACTGGTGACCCCACAATATACAAATACCGGACTGGTGACCCCACAATATATAAATACTGGACTGGTGACCCCACAATATATAAATACCGGACTGGTGACCCCACAATATATAAATACCGGACTGGTGACCCCACAATAGGGATAAAACTTTTTCGCAGAAGAGAGTTTAATAAGACTCGTGGCCACTCATTACAATTAGAAGAAAAGAGGTTTAACCTTAAACTACGTAGAGGGTTCTTTACTGTAAGAGCGGCAAGGATGTGGAATTCCCTTCCACAGGCGGTGGTCTCAGCGGGGAGCATTGATAGCTTCAAGAAACTATTAGATAATCACCTGAATGATCACAACATACAGAGATATATAATGTAATATGACATATAATCACACAACATACAGAGATATATAATGTAATATGACATATAATCACACAACATACAGAGATATATAATGTAATATGACATATAATCACACAACATACAGAGATATATAATGTAATATGACATATAATCACACAACATACAGGGATATATAATGTAATATGACATATAATCACACAACATACAGAGATATATAATGTAATATAACATATAATCACACAACATACAGGATATATAATGTAATATAACATATAATCACACAACATACAGAGATATATAATGTAATACTGACACATAATCACACAACATACAGAGATATATAATGTAATATGACATATAATCACACAACATACAGAGATATATAATGTAATATGACATATAATCACACAACATACAGAGATATATAATGTAATATGACATATAATCACACAACATACAGAGATATATAATGTAATATGACATATAATCACACAACATACAGAGATATATAATGTAATATGACATATAATCACACAACATACAGAGATATATAATGTAATACTGACACATAATCACACAACATACAGAGATATATAATGTAACTATCTGATCGTCTTCCTATGACATGAATATGACCGGACGGGTCATTGGAGGAAACCCTTATTGAGGCTACTGCTGACTTCTCACTTGTAAGTGTTAGTTGCTCATTCCATATACACACATCCTATATAAACACATCTTATATACACACATCTTATATACACACATCTTATATACACACATCCTATATACACACATCCTATATACACACATCTTATATACACACATCTTATATACACACATCTTATATACACACATCCTATATACACACATCTTATATACACACATCCTATATACACACATCCTATATACACACATCTTATATACACACATCCTATATACACACATCCTATATACACACATCTTATATACACACATCTTATATACACACATCTTATATACACACATCTTATATACACACATCTTATATACACACATCCTATATACACACATCTTATATACACACATCTTATATACACACATCCTATATACACACATCTTATATACACACATCCTATATACACACATCCTATATACACACATCTTATATACACACATCCTATATACACACATCCTATATACACACATCTTATATACACACATCTTATATACACACATCTTATATACACACATCTTATATACACACATCTTATATACACACATCTTATATACACACATCCTATATACACACATCCTATATACACACATCTTATATACACACATCTTATATACACACATCTTATATACACACATCTTATATACACACATCCTATATACACACATCTTATATACACACATCCTATATACACACATCCTATATACACACATCTTATATACACACATCCTATATACACACATCCTATATACACACATCTTATATACACACATCTTATATACACACATCTTATATACACACATCCTATATACACACATCTTATATACACACATCTTATATACACACATCTTATATACACACATCCTATATACACACATCTTATATACACACATCTTATATACACACATCCTATATACACACATCCTATATACACACATCCTATATACACACATCTTATATACACACATCCTATATACACACATCCTATATACACACATCTTATATACACACATCTTATATACACACATCTTATATACACACATCTTATATACACACATCCTATATACACACATCTTATATACACACATCTTATATACACACATCTTATATACACACATCCTATATACACACATCTTATATACACACATCTTATATACACACATCCTATATACACACATCTTATATACACACATCCTATATACACACATCCTATATACACACATCTTATATACACACATCTTATATACACACATCCTATATACACACATCCTATATACTGATCAAGCACAGTCCATCCCAGGGACAGAGGTTGAGGACCCCAGCACAGTCCATCCCAAGAAATGTGGTTGAGGACCCCAGCATGGATCCCAGGGACAGAGGCTAAACACCCCAGCACAGTCCATCCCACATTCAGCACGGCAGCACAGTCCATACCAGGGACAGAGATTGATTGGTCCCTATCTTACCCTCTCCCGCTTTTCTCTCTCTATATCCAGCTCCCTCTTCTTCGCATCAGCTCGATCCTCAGCATCGTCCACCAACTTCTGAAGGTTTTGGATCTTCTTCCTGATCGCCTGTATGGACTGGGTACCAGGCAGAGCCGACCTACAGACAAGTCTCTTCTAAATCACATCTTATCGATAGATTGTCAGCTCTTCTGACATCACACCCCACATGTGCCGAAATCCAGGAACACAGCATTGCTCTATCTGCAGCTAAACCCAACCAATAGGAAGAGGAAAGCTGACCACAGGGTATGCAAGGATAGGTAGCCTTATCCTATGGGTTCAGCATAAGAAGGGAGACAGCAGAGACAGAGAGTTGAGACAGGAGAGAGCCAACCCGGAACGTGAGAAGAAATGACAGAGGATGTGATCCCTTCTGTACCTGACGCCTGTCATCCCTCATTCTGGACCAGCACTGTCATACCTCATCCTGGACCAGCACTCCCTTATCCCTGCCTGTCCTCCTGAGAGACTGACCCACCAACATCGCTGCACCCACTCCAGAGAGACTCAACCCTGCCCACTCCACTCCCTCCACCCACTGCCCGCCTATGTATTAACCCTTCCCAACTATCCTGTCCTCTCCATGTAATGTCCCCCCATCCATTAACCTTTCCCAACCACCCATCACCCCCAAAATGTGTCCTCTCCGTGTATTGTCCCCCTCCTATCCATTAACCCTTCCCAACCACTCATTCCCCCAACACCCCATCCCCTTCATGTAATGTCCCCCTCTCCTCTATTAACCAATTCCAACCAACATTTCCCAAAACACTCCGTTGAAAAACCCTTCTCAACCAGCCAGCCCCCCAACACCCTGTCCTCTCCATGTAATGTCTTCCTTCTGTCCATTAACCTTCCTCAACCATACATCCCCCCAATACCCAATCCTCTCAATGTAAAGTCCTCCTCCTATCTATCAACCCTTTTCAACCACTCACCCCCCCCCCCCCCCCCCCGGCACTCAACCCCCTGTCCTTTCCATGTAATGTCCTCCTCCTATCCATTGACCCATCTCAACCACTCCACACCCCCAACACCCCATCCTCTCCATGTAATGTCCTCTTCCCATCCCTTGACCCTTCCCAACAATCCATCCTTCCAACACCCTGTCCTCTCTATGTAATGTCTTCCTCTCATCCATTAACCTTCCTCAACCTTACATCCCCCCAATAACCAATCCTCTCCATGTAATGTCCTCCTCCTATCTATCAACCACTCATCCCCCTGGCCCTCAACACCCCATCCTCTCCATGTATTGTCCTCTTTTTATGTATTTACCCTTATCAACCACCCATCCCTCCTAAAACCACTTCCTCTCCATGAAATGTCCGCTTCCCATCCATTGACCTTCCCAACCATCTATATCCCCAACACCCTGTCCTCTCCATGTAATGTCCCACTTTTATCTATTAACTTCTCCCAAACACCCATCCCCTATAACACCCTGACATCTCCATGTAATGTCCCCCTCCAGTCTATTAACCACCCCAACACTCCTAACGCTCCATGTAATGTCCTCCACCCATTCCTTGACCGTTCCCAACAATCCATACCCCCAACACACTTTCCTCTCCATGTAATGTCCCCTTCCCAACCATATAACCCCCAACACCCCATCCTCTCCTTTTAATGTCCTCCTCCCATCTATCAACCCTTCCCAACCATTCATACCCCTGACACACTGTCTTTTTCATGTAATGCCCCCTCCCATCTTTTAACCATTCCCAACCAACAATTCCCCCCAACACCCCATCCTCTCCATGCAATGTCTTCCTATCCATTGACCCTTTCCAACCATTCATCCCTCTAACATATGGTCCTCTCGTTTCTACAATGTCCTTCTCCCATCTATCAACCCTTCCCAATCACTCATCCCCTGCAAAACTACCCATCCTCTCCATGTAATGTCCTCTTCCCATCTATTAACGCTTCTCAACTACCCATCCCCCAATACCCCATCCCCTCCATGTAATGTCCTCTTCCCATCTATTAATGCTTCTCAACTACCCCAACACCCCATCCTTTCCATGTAATGTCCTCCTTCCATCTATTAACCACCCCAACAATCTATCCTCTCCATGTAATGTCCTCCTCCCATCTATTAACCCTTCCCAACCACTCATCCCCCCAACACACCATCCTCTCCATGTAATGTCCTTCTTTCATCTAACAACCCTTCCGAAACACTCATCCCCCAACACCCTGTCCTCTCCATGTAATGTCCTCCTTCCATCTATTAACCACCCCAACAATCTATCCTCTCCATGAAATGTCCCCCTCCCATCTATTAACCCTTCCCAAACACCCATAACCCAACTCCCCGTCCTCTCCATGTAATGTCCCCCTCTCATCTATTAACCCTTCCCAAACACCCATCCCCCCAACTCCCCATCCTCTCCATGTAATGTCCTCCTCCCATCTATTAACCCTTCCCAAACACCCATAACCCAACTCCCCGTCCTCTCCATGTAATGTCCCCCTCTCATCTATTAACCCTTCCCAAACACCCATCCCCCCAACTCCCCATCCTCTCCATGTAATGTCCTCCTCCCATCTATTAACCCTTCCCAAACACCCATAACCCAACTCCCCGTCCTCTCCATGTAATGTCCCCCTCTCATCTATTAACCCTTCCCAAACACCCATCCCCCCAACTCCCCATCCTCTCCATGTAATGTCCTCCTCCCATCTATTAACCCTTCCCAACCACTCTTCCCCCCAACACTCCATCCTTTCCATGTAATGTCCTCCTCTCATCTAATAACCCTTCCGAAACACTCACCCCCCCCAATGCCCTGTCCTCTCCATGTAATGTCCTCCTCCCATCTTTTAACCCTTCCCAACCACTTACCCCCCCTTACACCCTGTCCTCTCCATGTAATGTCCTCCTCCCATCTGTTAACCCTTCCCAACCACTCTTCCCCCAACACCCCATCCTCTCCATGTAATGTCCTCCTCCCATCTATTAACCCTTCCCAACCACTCATCCCCCCAACACACCATCCTCTCCATGTAATGTCCTTCTTTCATCTAACAACCCTTCCGAAACACTCATCCCCCAACACCCTGTCCTCTCCATGTAATGTCCTCCTCCCATCTATTAAACCTTCCCAACCACTCTTCCCCCCAACACCCCATCCTCTCCATGTAATGTCCTCCTCTCATCTGTTAACCCTTCCCAACCACTCATCCCTCCGATGCCCCATCCTCTCCATGTGTCGTCCTCCTCCCTTCTATTAACCTTCCCAACCACTCACCTCCCCGACACCCTGTCCTCTCCATGTAATGTACCGCTCCCATCTATTAACCCTTCCCAACCACTCATTCCCCCAATACCCCATCCTCTCAATGTAATATCCCCCTCTCATTTGTTAACCCTTCCCAACCACTCATCCCCCAATACCCCATCCTCTCAATGTAATGTTCTCCTCCAATCTATTAACCCTTCCCAACCACTCACCCCCCCCCCACACCCTGTCCTCTCCATGTAATGTACACCTTCCATCTATTAACACTTCCCAACCACTCATCCCACCTTACACCCCATCCTCTCCATGAAATGTCCCCCTCCCATCTGTTAACCCTTCTCAAACACCTATCCCCCCACACCCCATTTTCTCTGCTCCAAGGTTGCTGGTGTTCTTTTAGGAAATATTTTGAATAGTTTCAAGCCGTAGAAACAAACGCTCTTTGTGATTCATTCATCAAATTGTTTATTGGCTGCATCCAAGATGGCGGAAATACACGATCCTGAACACTGTCACTGGCCACTCATTTCATCTACACACATCACAGACACACCCATCACAGACACGCCCATCACAGACACACCCATCACAGACACGCCCATCACAGACACACCCATCACAGACACGCCCATCACAGACACGCCCATCACAGACACACCCATCACAGACACGCACATCACAGACACACCTGTCACAGGCACGCCCGTCACAGACACGCCCGTCACAGACACACCCGTCACAGACACACCCATCACAGACACGCACATCACAGACACACCTGTCACAGGCACGCCCGTCCCAGACACACCCGTCCTAGACACACCCATCACAGACACACCCGTTACAGGCACACCCGTTACAGGCACACCCGTCACAGACACGCCCATCACAGACACGCCCGTCACAGACACGCCCGTCACAGGCACGCCCGTCACAGGCACGCCCGTCACAGGCACACCCGTCACAGACACGCCCGTCACAGACACGCCCGTCACGGGCATGCCCATCACAGACACGCCCATCACAGAAACGCACATCACAGACACACCCATCACAGACACACCCATCCCAGACACGCCCGTCACAGACACGCCCACCTCAGACACATCCATCACAGACACGCCTATCACAGACACGCCCATCACAGACACACCCATCACAGACACACTCATCCCAGACACACCCATCACAGACACACCCATCACAGACACACCCATCTCAGACACACCCATCACAGACACGCCTATCACAGACACGTCCATCACAGACACACCCATCACAGACACGCCCATCACAGACACGCCCATCACAGACACACCCATCACAGACACGCCCGTCACAGACACACCCGTCACCCGATTGGGGTCACAACCCTTAGATACAGAAACCCGGCTGGGTAAGGGGTTATATTTGTAGTGGTAGGGATCGGTCACAGTAATATTGGGGAAGGGGGTTGGGTTTGTAGTGGGAGGGATCGGTCACACTAATATTGGGGAAGGGGGTTGGGTTTGTAGTGGGAGGGATCAGTCACAGTAATATTGGGGAAGGGGGTTGGGTTTGTAGTGGGAGGGATCGGTCACACTAATATTGGGGAAGGGGGTTGGGTTTGTAGTGGGAGGGATCAGTCACAGTAATATTGGGGAAGGGGGTTGGGTTTGTAGTGGGAGGGATCGGTCACACTAATATTGGGGAAGGGGGTTGGGTTTGTAGTGGGAGGGATCAGTCACACTAATATTGGGGAAGGGGGTTGGGTTTGTAGTGGTAGGGATCGGTCACACTAATATTGGGGAAGGGGGTTGGGTTTGTACAGGTAGGGATCGGTCACAGTAATATTGAGGAAGGGGGTTGGGTTTGTAGTGGGAGGGATCGGTCACACTAATATTGGGGAAGGGGGTTGGGTTTGTACAGGTAGGGATCGGTCACAGTAATATTGAGGAAGGGGGTTGGGTTTGTAGTGGGAGGGATCAGTCACAGTAATATTGGGGAAGGGGGTTGGGTTTGTAGTGGGAGGGATCGGTCACACTAATATTGGGGAAGGGGGTTGGGTTTGTAGTGGGAGGGATCAGTCACAGTAATATTGGGGAAGGGGGTTGGGTTTGTACAGGTAGGGATCGGTCACAGTAATATTGGGGAAGGGGGTTGGGTTTGTAGTGGTAGGGATCAGTCACAGTAATATTGGGGAAGGGGGTTGGGTTTGTAGTGGGAGGGATCGGTCACAGTAATATTGGGGAAGGGGGTTGGGTTTGTAGTGGTAGGGATCAGTCACAGTAATATTGGATAAGGGGGTTGGGTTTGTAGTGGGAGGGATCGGTCACAGTAATATTGGGGAAGGGGGTTGGGTTTGTAGTGGGAGGGATCGGTCACAGTAATATTGGGGAAGGGGGTTGGGTTTGTAGTGGGAGGGATCGGTCACAGTAATATTGAGGAAGGGGGTTGGGTTTGTACAGGTAGGGATCGGTCACAGTAATATTGAGGAAGGGGGTTGGGTTTGTACAGGTAGGGATCGGTCACAGTAATATTGAGGAAGGGGGTTGGGTTTGTACAGGTAGGGATCGGTCACAGTAATATTGAGGAAGGGGGTTGGGTTTGCAGTGGTAGGGATCGGTCAAGGTAATATTGAGGAAGGGGGTTGGGTTTGTAGTGGGAGGGATCGGTCACAGTAATATTGAGGAAGGGGGTTGTGTTTGTAGTGGGAGGGATCGGTCACAGTAATATTGAGGAAGGGGGTTGGGTTTGTACAGGTAGGGATCGGTCACAGTAATATTGAGGAAGGGGGTTGGGTTTGTAGTGGTAGGGATCGGTCACAGTAATATTGGGGAAGGGGGTTGGGTTTGTACAGGTAGGGATCGGTCACAGTAATATTGAGGAAGGGGGTTGGGTTTGTAGTGGGAGGGATCAGTCACAGTAATATTGGGGAAGGGGGTTGGGTTTGTACAGGTAGGGATCGGTCACAGTAATATTGGGGAAGGGGGTTGGGTTTGTAGTGGTAGGGATCGGTCACAGTAATATTGAGGAAGGGGGTTGGGTTTGTAGTGGGAGGGATCAGTCACAGTAATATTGGGGAAGGGGGTTGGGTTTGTAGTGGGAGGGATCAGTCACAGTAATATTGGGGAAGGGGGTTGGGTTTGTAGTGGGAGGGATCAGTCACAGTAATATTGGGGAAGGGGGTTGGGTTTGTAGTGGGAGGGATCAGTCACAGTAATATTGGGGAAGGGGGTTGGGTTTGTAGTGGGAGGGATCAGTCACAGTAATATTGGGGAAGGGGGTTGGGTTTGTAGTGGTAGGGATCGGTCACAGTAATATTGGGGAAGGGGGTTGGGTTTGTAGTGGGAGGGATCAGTCACAGTAATATTGGGGAAGGGGGTTGGGTTTGTAGTGGTAGGGATCGGTCACAGTAATATTGGGGAAGGGGGTTGGGTTTGTAGTGGGAGGGATCAGTCACAGTAATATTGGGGAAGGGGGTTGGGTTTGTAGTGGGAGGGATCAGTCACAGTAATATTGGGGAAGGGGGTTGGGTTTGTAGTGGGAGGGATCAGTCACAGTAATATTGGGGAAGGGGGTTGGGTTTGTAGTGGGAGGGATCAGTCACAGTAATATTGGGGAAGGGGGTTGGGTTTGTAGTGGGAGGGATCAGTCACAGTAATATTGGGGAAGGGGGTTGGGTTTGTAGTGGGAGGGATCAGTCACAGTAATATTGAGGAAGGGGGTTGGGTTTGTAGTGGGAGGGATCAGTCACAGTAATATTGGGGAAGGGGGTTGGGTTTGTAGTGGGAGGGATCAGTCACAGTAATATTGGGGAAGGGGGTTGGGTTTGTAGTGGGAGGGATCAGTCACAGTAATATTGGGGAAGGGGGTTGGGTTTGTAGTGGGAGGGATCAGTCACAGTAATATTGGGGAAGGGGGTTGGGTTTGTAGTGGGAGGGATCAGTCACAGTAATATTGAGGAAGGGGGTTGGGTTTGTAGTGGGAGGGATCAGTCACAGTAATATTGGGGAAGGGGGTTGGGTTTGTAGTGGGAGGGATCCGTCACAGTAATATTGGGGAAGGGGGTTGGGTTTGTACAGGTAGGGATCGGTCACAGTTTGAAGTGGTACATATAAGTCATAGTAATATTTGGGAAGGGGCGGAGTCTGAGTAATTGCCCGATGATGGTCATTTTCCACCATCTGTTGGGTTATTTATAGCGGGGGTTGAACTCGATATATAAGGTGTTTAATGACCAGTCAGATGCGGCTTCTGCTGATTTTTAATTTGCTGTGACCGAGAAGATCAGTTTCTTCACACCTTATAAATAACATCTAATTAAGTCCAAGTATCCCAGAGGACCTCCGAACCATGACCTCACCACAGGGACACAGCGGGGGAGGAGGGGTGAAGGGGTAATAAGGGGATGGAGAGGAGAGGAAGAGGATGATGCAGTACTGTTGGTGGGGGAGATAAATGGAGAAAAGAAGGAAGGAAAGAAAGGTTTGACAATGGGATGTTATGGAGGAGGGATGAAGGAAGGGATGAAGAAGGGAATGTTTGGGAAGGAGGATGAAGGAAAGGATGAAGAAAGGAATGTTTGGGAAGGAGGATGAAGGAAAGGATGAAGAAGGGAATGTTTGGGAAGGAGGATGAAGGAAAGGAAGAAGAAGGGAATGTTTGGGAAGGAGGATGAAGGAAAGGATGAAGAAGGGAATGTTTGGGAAGGAGGATGAAGGAAAGGAAGAAGAAGGGAATGTTTGGGAAGGAGGATGAAGGAAAGGAAGAAGAAGGGAATGTTTGGGAAGGAGGATGAAGGAAAGGAAGAAGAAGGGAATGTTTGGGAAGGTTGAAGAAAACGATGAAGAAAGGAATCTTTGGGAAGGAGGATGAAGGAAAGGATGAAAAATGGAATGTTTGGGAAAGATGAAGGAAAGGATGAAGAAGGGAATGTTTGAGAAGGAGGATGAAAGAAAGGATGAAGAAGGGGATGTTTGGGAAGGAGAATGAAGGAAAGGATGAAGATGGGAATGTTTGGGAAGGAGGGTGAAGGAAAGGATGAAGAAGGGAATGTTTGAGAAGGAGGATGAAAGAAAGGATGAAGAAGGGGATGTTTGGGAAGGAGAATGAAGGAAAGGATGAAGATGGGAATGTTTGGGAAGGAGGGTGAAGGAAAGGATGAAGAAGGGAATGTTTGGGAAGGAGGGTGAAGGAAAGGATGAAGAAGGGGATGTTTGGGAAGGAGGATGAAGGAAAGGAAGAAGGAAATGTTTGGGAAGGAGGATGAAAGAAAGGATGAAGAAGGGAATGTTTGGGAAGGAGGGTGAAGGAAAGGATGAAGAAGGGGATGTTTGGGAAGGATGAAGGAAAGAATGAAGAAGGGAATGTTTGGGAAGTAAAATGAAGGAACGGATGAAGAAGGGCATGTTTGGGAAGGAGGATGAAGGAAAGGATGAAGAAGGGAATGTTTAGGAAAGATGAAGGAAAGGATGAAGAAGGAAATATTTGGGAAGGAGAATGAAGGAAAGGATGAAGAAGGGAATGTTTGGGAAGGAGGATTGTCACGGAACGCCCCACACTCCGCTTGAGTGCTTCCGTCTGTATACCGCTTCCTAAGTTCTGGAACACGAGTCCAATGGATCTGGCTATAGAAACCCCAAGAACTAGACAACACCAGTCTTGGAGTACATCAGAACTGCCTTTATTTTGAGATCTCACAGACCTTTTTATGTCAGGGATGACTCAAAGCTAACCTAATTAACATGACCTAATTTACTACAAAATGTACCCAGACCAGATGACAGTCTTGTGGGCACCGAGCTTCACACATTAATACAATTAACAATACAAACAACAATCTCCCCCCTCCTCAGCCTAGACCATTCGTCTATTAGCCAGGGCTGGTGGCTAATGTGATCAGCTCTCTCAATTAACATAAACAACAATGGGTGAAAAGACTCTTAGAGCCACACTAAACACATTATAGCAGAGTTGATGACATTAGCATTTAACAGTACGAGTCCCAATGGTATAAATCAGTCATCATTCTAATATGGCATATAAATTGTTCCAGAGTCTGTGTGTTTTGGGGGGACATGGAGCTGAATCCATAGTAACATCAACCCCAGGGTCCCCAGGCATACAGCTCACAGAGAGCACCATTCCCCCAAATGCTAGGGCCCATAATCGGTGGGCAACAGGCCTGCATACAGTCCTCTCCAACAGCCTCCGTCCCGGCCAGGTCCGTGACATTTCTCCCCTTTCGGCAGGAGACTAACACAGGAGGAGACCCCAGACGGGTTGACTCCGAAGTTAGTAAACAGCTCCAGTCCTCTACTGCCTGTACCCACACAGTACCCCAAACAAATTATCCCAAACAGTGCATTACTCACCCAGCCATCCTCTGCCTCTCTCAGAGAACATATCTGCCGCTGGGGAGAGGCCCGGACTGGCTCTTCTCCCTGGAATCCTTTCTGCCGCTGGAGAGAAGACAGGGGGACTGGGCTCACTCCATCCTGCTGTTGGGGATCTGGGCCGACTGCCCAGCATCCCTGGGGTATACAGGTGGGGACTGAAGCCCCATCAACCGACACCAGATCAAGCTGCAGTTGTGAGGTGATGACTGCATTCTCTCCTTGGACCTCCACAATTGCTGCAGGTGTGGGGCAGAGGTCTTGGACCCTCTGTCCGGTTGCCAGCACTTCTGCTGGGGGTTTGCCAGGTGGTTCCTCCTCTACAGAAACGTCTATTAAATCCCCAGTCTCTGGAATTGGTAAAAGTGTGGGACAGAGGTCTTGTACCCTCTGTTCAGTTACCAGATCTTCAGCTGGAAAAGTTTGTTTTAACTCCATAGATGCTGCTGGCAGAAAATCACATGTCCCTGTCAGTGTTGTGGGAGAAAGGCTGACTACCTCTTCTCTCAGGAAGGCTGAAGCCACTGTTGGTGCTGGGCAGAACACAGTGAACTTTGGCCCTGATAGCAGCTCTTCTGCTGGAGGCTCATCAGGTTGTTCTTCCTCAGCAGAAAAGTCTATTAAATCCTCTACCTCTATAACTGGTGTCTGTGGATAGAGGTTCACCATCTCCTGTCCGTGGAACTCAGAAGATGCTATCATTTCTGGACAGAGGTTAGCAGAGCTCTGCCCTGTTGTCAGCACTTCAGGTTTGGGGACGGCAATCTCCGGATTTTCCACTGCCGATTCTCTGGCATGCTGCTGAACTTGTTCTAGCAGTTTCCTGTATGCCCTTTCCAGATGCTGTTCCTTCCTTAGCAAATGGTCCAGATCAGGTTTGAGCTCTGAGACCCCTGCAAGACCGAGCATAGACTCTCTATAGTCTCTCATGTCCTCAAGGTCAGGTTCCCCTCATCGCCAAACATAAAAAGATCTGTAAGGTTCTCCCACAGCAATCCAGGGCCGCCAAAGTCATATCCCTCCGGAGAGCATTCTGTTGTCTCCCCTAAATATCCCTCCTCTGCGTGCCATTGCAGAGCCCGATAACGATTGTCCAGCTCTATCTCCTGCTGGACCAACCTGTCCAACTCAGTCACCCATTGCTCCTGGGGCTGCTCTCCCAGGAATGCCATCCGCAATGCCCGTTGGTCACTGGCCCGTTGCTCTTGGGTTTGAAAGCACTTGCCCTGTTTTATACCAGCGAGACGGAGGGCTGCATTCCAGAGCTCCACCCGAATCAGCTGCCTGAGCTCCAGGTATTCATCCTCAGACACAGTCCTGGTGTATGTTGAAAGGATGATCCGCAGCAGCCCCGGGAATTCTGATGCCAGGTCCATATCTCCGCTGGGGTGACTGAAGTCTGCTATGCTGATCTTGGATCCAGTTGGAGGTTTGGATGTCCCAGACTTCAGACTTCAGGAAGCTTTCCCGCTGCTTGCCACCAATGTCACGGAACGCCCCACACTCCGCTTGAGTGCTTCCGTCTGTATACCGCTTCCTAAGTTCTGGAACACGAGTCCAATGGATCTGGCTATAGAAACCCCAAGAACTAGACAACACCAGTCTTGGAGTACATCAGAACTGCCTTTATTTTGAGATCTCACAGACCTTTTTATGTCAGGGATGACTCAAAGCTAACCTAATTAACATGACCTAATTTACTACAAAATGTACCCAGACTAGATGACAGTCTTGTGGGCACCGGGCTTCACACATTAATACAATTAACAATACAAACAACAATCTCCCCCCTCCTCAGCCTAGACCATTCGTCTATTAGCCAGGGCTGGTGGCTAATGTGATCAGCTCTCTCAATTAACATAAACAACAATGGGTGAAAAGACTCTTAGAGCCACACTAAACACATTATAGCAGAGTTGATGACATTAGCATTTAACAGTACGAGTCCCAATGGTATAAATCAGTCATCATTCTAATATGGCATATAAAGGGTTCCAGAGTCTGTGTGTTTTGGGGGGACATGGAGCTGAATCCATAGTAACATCAACCCCAGGGTCCCCAGGCATACAGCTCACAGAGAGCACCATTCCCCCAAATGCTAGGGCCCATAATCGGTGGGCAACAGGCCTGCATACAGTCCTCTCCAACAGCCTCCGTCCCGGCCAGGTCCGTGACAAGGATGAAGGAAAGGATGAAGAAGGGAATGTTTGGGAAGGAGGATGAAGGAAAGGATGAAGAAGGGAATGTTTGGGAAGGAGGATGAAAGAAAGGATGAAGAAAGGAATGTTTGGGAAGGAGGATGAAGGAAAGGAAGAAGAAGGAAATGTTTGGGAAGGAGGATGAAGGAAAGGACGAAGAAAGGGAAGTTTGGGAAGGAGAATGAAGGAAAGGATGGAGAAAGAAATGTTTGGGAAGGAGGATGAAGGAAAGGACGAAGAAAGGGAAGTTTGGGAAGGAGAATGAAGGAAAGGATGAAGAAAGGAATGTTTGGGAAGGAGAATGAAGGAAAGGATGAAGAAGGGGATGTTTGGGAAGGAGAATGAAGGAAAGGATGAAGAAGGGGATGTTTGGGAAGGAGAATGAAGGAAAGGATGAAGAAAGGAATGTTTGGGAAGGAGAATGAAGGAAAGGATGAAGAAGGGAATGTTTGGGAAGGAGGGTGAAGGAAAGGATGAAGAAAGGAATGTTTGGGAAGGAGAATGAAGGAAAGGATGAAGAAAGGAATGTTTGGGAAGGAGGATGAAGGAAAGAATGAAGAAAGGAATGTTTGGGAAGGAGGATGAAGGAAAGGATGAAGAATGGAATGTTTGGGAAGGAGGATGAAGAAGGGAATGTTTGGGAAGGAGAATGAAGGAAAGGATGAAGAAGGGAATGTTTGGGAAGGAGAATGAAGGAAAGGATGAAGAAGGGAATGTTTGGGAAGGAGGGTGAAGGAAAGGATGAAGAAGGGAATGTTTAGGAAGGAGGATGAAGAAAAGGATGAAGAAAGGAATGTTTGGGAAGGAGAATGAAGGAAAGGATGAAGAAAGGAATGTTTGGGAAGGAGGATGAAGGAAAGGATGAAGAAGGGAATGCTTGGGAAGGAGAATGAAGGAAAGGATGAAGAAAGGAATGTTTGGGAAGGAGGATGAAGGAAAGGAAGAAGAAGGGAATGTTTGGGAAGGAGAATGAAGAAAAGGATGAAGAAAGGAATGTTTGGGAAGGAGGATGAAGAAGGGAATGTTTGGGAAGGAGAATGAAGGAAAGGATGAAGAAGGGAATGTTTGGGAAGGAGGATGAAGAAAAGGATGAAGAATGGAATGTTTGGGAAGGAGGATGAAGAAGGGAATGTTTGGGAAGGAGAATGAAGGAAAGGATGAAGAAGGGAATGTTTGGGAAGGAGAATGAAGGAAAGGATGAAGAAGGGAATGTTTAGGAAGGAGGATGAAGGAAAGGAAGAAGAAGGGAATGTTTGGGAAGGAGAATGAAGGAAAGGATGAAGAAGGGAATGTTTAGGAAGGAGGATGAAGAAAAGGATGAAGAATGGAATGTTTGGGAAGGAGGATGAAGAAGGGAATGTTTGGGAAGGAGAATGAAGGAAAGGATGAAGAAGGGAATGTTTGGGAAGGAGGATGAAGAAAAGGACGAAGAATGGAATGTTTGGGAAGGAGGATGAAGAAGGGAATGTTTGGGAAGGAGAATGAAGGAAAGGATGAAGAAGGGAATGTTTGGGAAGGAGAATGAAGGAAAGGATGAAGAAGGGAATGTTTAGGAAGGAGGATGAAGAAAAGGATGAAGAAAGGAATGTTTGGGAAGGAGGATGAAGGAAAGGAAGAAGAAGGGAATGTTTGGGAAGGAGGATGAAGGAAAGAATGAAGAAGGGGATGTTTGGGAAGGAGAATGAAGGAAAGGATGAAGAAGGGGATGTTTGGGAAGGAGAATGAAGGAAAGGATGAAGAAAGGAATGTTTGGGAAGGAGGATGAAGGAAAGGATGAAGAAGGGAATGTTTGGGAAGGAGAATGAAGGAAAGGATGAAGAAGGGAATGTTTGGGAAGGAGGATGAAGGAAAGGAAGAAGAAGGGAATGTTTGGGAAGGAGGATGAAGGAAAGAATGAAGAAGGGGATGTTTGGGAAGGAGAATGAAGGAAAGGATGAAGAAGGGAATGTTTAGGAAGGAGGATGAAGAAAAGGATGAAGAAAGGAATGTTTGGGAGGGTGAACGAAAGGATGGAGAAGGGATTGAAGAAGGAAGGGGAGGGTAATTATCGGCATACAGTGGAAGTACTTATAGTTGGACAATGAGATTTGAGGATTGGTTGGACTGGTGGAACTATGGGGAAGGTTCTGCATGATATTCCGATCAGGAGGATGCATCGGACGATGATGAAAATAGGAGATCAATTCTACAATAACATTTACTTACATCTCCAGCTTTCTTCTCCGCAAGCTCCAACCTCTCCTGTGCGTCCTTCACAGCCTCTGAATATTTCTCCACCTCGTCCTCTGTACCCTTCAGCTTCTTCTGCATCTCCATCACCTCCTCTTCTAGCTGTAGAGACAGACACACACATTGTATTATAGGTGAGGAGACCCATAGATAGTATTATGGGTGAGGAGACTCATACATTATATTATAGGTGGGGAGACTCATACATTGTATTATAGGTGGGGAGACCTATAGGACTCATTCATTGTATCATAGGTGAGAAGACCCATACGTTTTATTATAGGTGAGGAGACTCATACATTGCATCATAGGTGAGGAGACCCATATATTGTATTATAGGAGAGGAGACTCAAACACTGTATTATGGGTGAGGAGACCCATACATTGTATTATAGGTGAGGAGACCCATACATTGTATCATAGGTGAGGAGACTCATACACTGTATTATGGGTGAGGAGACCCATACATTGTATTATAGGTGAGGAGACCCATACATTGTATTATAGGTGAGGAGACCCATACATTCTATTATAGGTGAGGAGACCCATACATTGTATTATAGGTGAGGAGACTCATACATTGTATTATAGGTGAGGAGACCCATACATTGTATTATAGGTGAGAAGACCAATACATTGTATTGTACCTTGATGTGGTGGAGCTGGGTGATTGGATGGTGGTCTCATACATTGATGTGGTAGAGCTGAGTGATTGGACGGTGGTCTCATATATTAATGTGGTGGAGCTGGGTGATTGGATGGTGATCTCAAACATTGATATAGTGGAGTTGGGTGATTGGCCGGTGGTCTCATACATTTATGTGATGGAGCTGAGTGATTGGCCGGTGGCCTCATATATTAATGTGGTGGAGCTGGGTGATTGGACAGTGCTCTCATATATTGATGTGTTGGAGCTGAGTGATTGGCCGGTGGCCTCATATATTGATGTATTGGAGCTGGGTGATTGGCCGGTGCTCTCATATATTGATGTGGTGGAGCTGGGTGATTGGCCGGTGCTCTCATATATTGATATAGCGGAGCTGAGTGATTGGATGGTGGTCTCAAACATTGATATAGTGGAGCTGGGTGATTGGCCGTTGGTCTCATACATTTATGTGATGGAGCTGGGTGATTGGCCAGTGGTCTCAGATATTGATGTGGTGGAGCTGGGTGATTGGCCGGTGGTCTCATATATTGATGTGGTGGAGCTGAGTGATTGGCCGGTGGCCTCATATATTGATGTGGTGGAGCTGGGAGATTGGCCGGTGGTCTCATATATTGATATGTTGGAGCTGGGTGATTGGCCGGTGGCCTCATATATTGATGTGGTGGAGCTGGGTGATTGGATGGTGGTCTCATATATTGATGTGGTAGAGCTGGGTGATTGGCCGGTGGCCTCATATATTGATGTATTGGAGCTGGGTGATTGGCCGGTGGTCTCATATATTGATGTGGTGGAGCTGGGTGATTGGCCGGTGGTCTCATATATTGATGTGGTGGAGCTGGGTGATCGGATGGTGGTCTCATATATTGATATGGTGGAGCTGGATGATTGGCCGGTGGTCTCATATATTGATGTGGTGGAGCTGGGTGATTGGCCGGTGGTCTCATACACTGATGTGGTGGAGCTGGGTGATTGGATGTTGGTCTCATACATTGATGTGGTGGAGCTGGGTGATTGGACGGTGGTCTCATATATTGATGTGGTGGAGCTGGGTGATTGGCCGTTGGTCTCATATATTGATGTGGTGGAGCTGGGTGATTGGATGGTGGTCTCATACATTGATGTGGTGGAGCTGGGTGATTGTATGGTGGTCTCATATATTGATGAGGTGGAGCTGAGTGATTGGCCGGTGGTCTCATACATTGATGTGGTGAAGCTGGGTTATTGGACAGTGGTCTCATACATTGATGTGGTGGAGCTGGGTGATCGGATGGTGGTCTCATATATTGATGTGGTGGAGCTGGGTGATTGGCCGGTGGTCTCATACACTGATGTGGTGGAGCTGGGTGATTGGATGGTGGTCTCATATATTGATGTGGTGGAGCTGGGTGATTGGCCTGTGGTCTCATACATTGATGTGGTGAAGCTGGGTTATTGGACGGTGGTATCATACACTGATGTGGTGGAGCTGGGTGATTGGCCGGTGGTCTCATACATTGATGTGGTGGAGCTGGGTGATTGGATGGTGGTCTCATATATTGATGTGGGGGAGCTGGGTGATTGGACGGTGGTCTCATATATTGATGTGGTGGAGCTGGGTAATTGAACGGTGGTCTCATATATTGATGTGGTGGAGCTGGGTGATTGAACGGTGGTCTCATATATTGATTTGGTGGAGCTGAGTGATTGTCGGTGTTCTCACATATTGATGTGGTGGAGCTAGGTGATTGGCCATTGGTCTCACATATTGATGTGGTGGAGCTGGGTGATTGGCCATTGGTCTCACATATTGATGTGGTGGAGCTGAGTGATTGGATGGTGGCCTCATACATTGATTTGGTGAAGCTGGGTGATTGGATGGTGGTCTCATACATTGATTTGGTGGAGCTGAGTGATTGTCAGTGTTCTCACGTATTGATGTGGTGGAGCTGGGTGATTGGCCATTGGTCTCACATATTGATGTGGTGGAGCTGAGTGATTGGATGGTGGTCTCATACATTGATTTGGTGAAGCTGGGTGATTGGATGGTGGTCTCATACATTGATTTGGTGAAGCTGGGTGATTGGATGGTGGTCTCATATATTGATGTGGTGGAGCTGGGTGATTGAACGGTGGTCTCATATATTGATGTGGTGGAGCTGAGTGATTGTCGGTGTTCTCACGTATTGATGTGGTGGAGCTGGGTGATTGGATGGTGGTCTCATATATTGATGTGGTGGAGCTGGGTAATTGGATGGTGGTCTCATATATTGATTTGGTGGAGCTGAGTGATTGTCGGTGTTCTCACGTATTGATGTGGTGGAGCTGGGTGATTGGATGGTGGTCTCATACATTGATTTGGTGAAGCTGGGTGATTGAACGGTGGTCTCATATATTGATGTGGTGGAGTTGAGTGATTGTCAGTGTTCTCACGTATTGATGTGGTGGAGCTGGGTGATTGGATGGTGGTCTCATATATTGATGTGGTGGAGCTGGGTGATTGGATGGTGGTCTCATATATTGATGTGGTGGAGCTGGGTGATTGAACGGTGGTCTCATATATTGATTTGGTGGAGCTGAGTGATTGTCGGTGTTCTCACGTATTGATGTGGTGGAGCTGGGTGACTGAATGGTGGTCTCATACATTGATTTGGTGAAGCTGGGTGATTGAACGGTGGTCTCATATATTGAT
Source organism: Aquarana catesbeiana (assembly GCF_042186555.1). Taxonomy (NCBI): domain Eukaryota; kingdom Metazoa; phylum Chordata; class Amphibia; order Anura; family Ranidae; genus Aquarana; species Aquarana catesbeiana. Next base: position 991,040,245 of record NC_133324.1, on the reverse strand, counting down.
GTGGTGGAGCTGGGTGATTGGATGGTGGTCTTATACATTGATTTGGTGAAGCTGGGTGATTGAACGGTGGTCTCATATATTGATGTGGTGGAGCTGGGTGATTGAACGGTGGTCTCATATGTTGATGTGGTGGAGCTGAGTGATTGTCGGTGTTCTCACGTATTGATGTGGTGGAGCTGGGTGATTGGATGGTGGTCTCATATATTGATGTGGTGGAGCTGGGTGATTGGATGGTGGTCTCATATATTGATTTGGTGGAGCTGAGTGATTGTCGGTGTTCTCACGTATTGATGTGGTGGAGCTGGGTGATTGGATGGTGGTCTCATACATTGATTTGGTGGAGCTGAGTGATTGTCGGTGTTCTCGTGTATTGATGTGGTAGAGCTGAGTGATAGGCCAGTGGTCTCATATATTGATGTGGTGGAGCTGAGTGATTGGTGGCTGTCATATATTGATGTGGTGGATCTCAGTGTTTGGCTGATGGTCTATTATATTGCTGCAGTGGCGGGACCATTTAGTGATTACGATGATCTTGTAATGTAGAATATTATATTACAGAAATTTCTACTCTGCCATTGAAATTTCTGCCTACAGATGACAGCAGGGGGCGCCACACTACACATTGTGACTTAGACTTTACTAGATTGTGATCTCCCCCATCCTAAAGGCCAATAAACTCCATGTCAGTGCTTTTCACTCCACTCAGAATTCTCATTTTTAAGTGAACATCCTCGTTTACTTCAGGGAAATATTTATTAACATTTTCACTCAACTTTCACCCGAGACTAACCCAACATGCACCTGAGACTCACCCAAAATTCACCCAAGACTCACCCAACTTTAACGCAAGACTCTCCCAACATTCACCCGAGACTCACCCTACATTCACCCGAGACTCACCCTACGTTCACCCGAGACTCACCCTACGTTCACCCGAGACTCACCCTACGTTCACCCGAGACTCACCCTACGTTCACCCGAGACTCACCCGAATTTCATCCAAGACTCACCCAACATTCACCTGAGACTCACCCACCCAAATTTCACCCAAGACTCACCCAACATTCACCCAAGACTCACCTAACTTTCACTCGAGAGTCACCCAACTTTCACTCGAGAATCACCCTGTTGATGTTGGGGTGGTGTCATCCCTACCCAGATTTCTTTTGCTAAACCACTCAGTCGACCCCCTGTCTTCATTTCCAAAGCAGAGGCACTAATTGATTTGTAATCCCTAAGAGGAGAACTGGGAGGACTAAGTGGTTTTCCTGAGATAACCCCGGAAGTGTGCGCAGGGAAGCTCGCTATTCCTGGCAGGATCAACAGGGATTTTTTTGCATTTGTTGAACATAAAAAACAAAACTCTTCCAATAGGAAAGTTAAGCAACCACAGAGGAGCCAATAGGAGATCATTGTTAGGGGTTTCCAGCTTAGTCAGGGCTTGTTAGGGTTAACTAGGGGTTCATTTAACAGGAAGGAGCTGAGATTGTATACATAACACATTGTAACGTTATTGTTATATTGTATCTATCAGGTTGTTGTGTCTGACATTAACCCTTCTCTGTCCACCTGAACTATTCATGTCCCCATGTTTACCTTTGGTAGGCTGACTTTTTCATCCAGAAACATAAATCTGGTGTCATACTACACTCTATATAAAGACCCCAATCGTCTGACCATCCCTCTGTGTGAACCCTGATCTCCTAACCAATCTTCTGTGTGGACCCCGATCTCCTGACCAACCCTCTGTTAGGACCCTGATCTCCTGACCATCTCTCTGTGCAGACCCTGATATACTGACCACCCCTCTGTGTGGACCCCAATCTCCTGACCACTCCTCTCTGTGAACCCCACACTCCTGACCAACCCTCTTTGTGAACCCCACACTCCTGACCAACCCTCTGTGTGGACCCTGCTTCTCCTGACCAACCCTATGTGTAGACCCTGATCTCCTGACCAACCCTCTAAGTGGAACCCAAACTCCTGACCAACCATTTGTGTGGACCCTGATCTCCTGACTAACCCTTTTTGTGGACCCCGATCTCCTTATCAACCCCCTGTGTGGACCCCCATCTCTTGACCAATCAATTCTGTGGACCCCAAACTCCTGGCCAACCCTCTGTGTGGACCGCGATCTCTTTGCCAGCCCTCTGTGTGAACCCTGATCTCCTGATCAACCTTCTGTGTGGACCCCAATCTTTAGACCCCACAATGTGCTCCTCATTTTTTGTGGGATCCCTAGTCTCCTAACCAACGTTTTGAGTGGATCCTGAATCCTCCGTGTGGACACTAATCTACTGACCAATCCTTGGTGGAGATCCTCAATGTGTTAACCAATCCTGTGCCAATCTTCGGTGAAGAATCTGCCAGACAATCCTCTGGGTCTACCCAATCTTCTGACCAATTCTCTGCAGGTACCTTATTCTGCAAACCAATCCTCAACAGAAACCCTGATTTGCCAACCTATCTGCTGCTGTCCAGTCCAATGCATGGACCCCAATCTCCCAGCCACAGATCAGTAGATTGTAAGCTCCTCTAATCACTCAGATCAGTAGATTGTAAGCTGCTCCGATCACTCAGATCAGTAGATTGTAAGCTCCTCTGATCACTCAGATCAGTAGATTGTAAGCTCCTCTGATCACTCAGATCAGTAGATTGTAAGCTCCTCTGATCACTCAGATCAGTAGATTGTAAGCTCCTCTGATCACTCAGATCAGTAGATTGTAAGCTCCTCTGATCACTCAGATCAGTAGATTGTAAGCTCCTCTGATCACTCAGATCAGTAGATTGTAAGCTCCTCTGATCACTCAGATCAGTAGATTGTAAGCTCCTCTGATCGCTCAGATTGATGGATTGCAAGCCATCTAGAATTGCAATGATCTCACTAGACTGGAAACCCAACAATCTCTCCAATGGAATCCTTCGATGGCTCCAATCAGTCACCAGACGGTAAGATCTTTCGGCAGAAAGTTTCTCCTTAGTGTTCAACCTTCAAAGTTTCAGTAAATTGTAAGCTCCGTGTCTTGGGGCTCCTCAGCTATATCCACAGTGGGGCCCCTGAGTGGTCCATTGCATCCTGGGGCCTTTGTAAGGATCAAGAGTGTCATTTTCCAGGATCCAGATGGGAAGAGTAGTACAATGAGATGATGAGGATATCAGTAGGACAACAGGGGTAATGTATTAGATAAAATACAGGCAACAGTGGTAAGCTGGAGGAGGTATGGATGATGGGTCTGTAGTAGTATGATGAGGGTGGTAGAATAATGGGAGTAGTTGTTATGGTATGGGAACAGTAGGATGATGAAGTAGTACTGGTGGTATAATGAGAGTAGTAGTAGTATAGGGTAGTGGAGGCATTTGTAGCACGATGAAGGTGGTGGTGGTATCATGAGGGTAGTAGTATCATTAGGGGATAGTGTTAGGTGGGAGACAAGTCATGGTATGTTGGGGTAGTGGAAGCATGATGGGGATTGTAGTATAAAAGGAGCAGTAGAGATCTGGTGGGGGTTGTTGTATTTTGGTGATACTAGTGTTATAAAGGGGATGGTATAGATATAGATAGTAGTAGAAGTGGATATCTGAAGGGGTAGTAGTGACTGGATGGGAGTAGTAGTATGTTGTGGTGGTAGTGATGGGCTGGGGGTAGTAGTATATTGAGGGTAGTAGTAGCAGTATATTGGGAGTAGTAGTAGTGGTAGCATGTTGGGGTATCAGTAGTATATTGGGGGTAGTAGTTGTATGTTGGGGTTAGTAGTAGTGATAAGTTGCGTGTAGTAGTTATGGGATGGGGGTAGTAGTGGTGATAAGTTGGGGGTAGTAGTTATTTATGGAATGGGGGTAGTAGTAGTGAGAAGTTTGGGGTAGTAGTTATGGGATGGGGGTAGTAGTAGTGAGAAGTTTGGGGTAGTAGTTATGGGATGGGGGTAGTAGTAGTATATTGGGGGTCGTAGTAGTGAGAAGTTGGGGGTCGTAGTACCTGCTTGCAGCGATCCTCCGCCAGCTTCTTCTCGGACTCGGCTTGCTCGGCTCGGTCGATCGCATTCTCTTTGTCCAACTTCAACATCTGCATCTTCTTCTTGATGGCGTCCATGGTGGAGATCGGTGGAGATCGGTGGTCGGGCGGACGGAGCGGAGAAAAGATCGGAGAGAAGTGCGGCGGGTGGAGGAGAGCCGAACCGATCCCCCGATTTATATCCCGGAGACCGGACCCGCCCCGATCACATCGCACTCCATGTATGGAGGAGGGGGAGGGGAGCCTCACACCGGACACCACCGACTGTTCTCCTCATTACTCATCACCCCCATCCTCCTCATTACATCCCCATCCTCCTCATTACCACCCCCATCCTGCCCATTACCACCCCCATCCTCCTCATTACTCATCACTCCCATCCTCCTCATTACCATCTCCATCCTTCTCATTACTATCCCCATCCTCCCCATTACCATCTCCATCCTCCTCATTACAATCCCCATACTCTCCATTACTATCCCCATCCTCTCCATTACTATCCCCATCCTCCTCATTACCATCTCCATCCTTCTCATTACTATCCCCATCCTCCTCATTACCATCTCCATCCTCCCCATTACCATCCCCATCCTCCTCATTACAATCCCCATCCTCTCCATTACCATCCCCATCCTCCTCATTACCATCCCCATCCTCCTCATTACCATCCTAATCTTCCTCCTCATTACACTCCTCACAATCCTCATCTTCACCCACCTCCTACATCCTCATCACTCCCCATCCTCACCCTTCCTCTCCATTCTACTCAACTTTTCAATCCCCATCCCTACCCCCACCATCATCCCTATCTCCATCTCTACCTCCACCGTCATCACTATCTCCATCTCTACCCCCACCATCATCCCTATCTCCATCTCTACCTCCACCGTCATCACTATCTCCATCTCTACCTCCACCATCATCACTATCTCCATCCCTACCCCCACCATCATCACTATCTCCATCTCTACCTCCACCATCATCCCTATCTCCATCTCTACCCCCACCATCATCACTATCTCCATCTCTACCTCCACCATCATCACTATCTCCATCTCTACCTCCACCATCATCCCTATCTCCATCTCTACCTCCACCGTCATCACTATCTCCATCCCTACCTCCACCATCATCACTATCTCCATCTCTACCTCCACCATCATCCCTATCTCCATCTCTACCTCCACCGTCATCACTATCTCCATCCCTACCTCCACCATCATCACTATCTCCATCTCTACCTCCACCATCATCACTATCTCCATCTCTACCTCCACCATCATCCCTATCTCCATCTCTACCCCCACCATCATCACTATCTCCATCTCTACCTCCACCATCATCACTATCTCCATCTCTACCTCCACCATCATCCCTATCTCCATCTCTACCTCCACCGTCATCACTATCTCCATCCCTACCTCCACCATCATCACTATCTCCATCTCTACCTCCACCATCATCACTATCTCCATCTCTACCTCCACCATCATCCCTATCTCCATCTCTACCCCCACCATCATCACTATCTCCATCTCTACCTCCACCATCATCACTATCTCCATCTCTACCTCCACCATCATCCCTATCTCCATCTCTACCTCCACCGTCATCACTATCTCCATCCCTACCTCCACCATCATCCCTATCTCCATCTCTACCCCCACCATCATCCCTATCTCCATCTCTACCTCCACCATCATCCCTATCTCCATCCCTACCCCCACCATCATCACTATCTCCATCTCTACCCCCACCATCATCCCTATCTCCATCTCTACCCCCACCATCATCCCTATCTCCATCTCTACCCCCACCATCATCACTATCTCCATCCCTATCTCCATCACTACCTCCACCATCATCACTATCTCCATCTCTACCCCACCATCATCACTATCTCCATCTCTACCCCCACCATCATCACTATCTCCATCTCTACCCCCACCATCATTACTATCTCCATCTCTACCCCCACCATCATCACTATCTCCATCCCTATCTCCATCACTACCTCCACCATCATCACTATCTCCATCTCTACCCCACCATCATCCCTATCTCCATCTCTACCCCCACCATCATCACTATCTCCATCTCTACCCCCACCATCATCCCTATCTCCATCTCTACCCCCACCATCATCACTATCTCCATCCCTACCCCCACCATCATCACTATCTCCATCTCTACCTCCACCATCATCACTATCTCCATCTCTACCCCCACCATCATCCCTATCTCCATCTCTACCCCCACCATCATCACTATCTCCATCCCTACCCCCACCATCATCACTATCTCCATCCCTATCTCCATCCCTACCTCCACCATCATCACTATCTCCATCTCTACCCCACCATCATCACTATCTCCATCTCTACCCCCACCATCATCACTATCTCCATCTCTACCTCCACCATCATCACTATCTCCATCTCTACCTCCACCATCATCACTATCTCCATCTCTACCCCCACCATCATCACTATCTCCATCTCTACCTCCACCATCATCACTATCTCCATCTCTACCCCCACCATCATCACTATCTCCATCTCTACCCCCACCATCATCACTATCTCTATCCCTACCCCCACCATCATCACTATCTCCATCTCTACCTCCACCATCATCACTATCTCCATCTCTACCTCCACCATCATCACTATCTCCATCTCTACCTCCACCATCATCCCTATTTCCATCTCTACCTCCACCATCATCCCTATCTCCATCTCTACCCCCACCATCATCACTATCTCCATCTCTACCCCCACCATCATCACTATCTCCATCTCTACCTCCACCATCATCCCTATCTCCATCTCTACCCCCACCATCATCCCTATCTCCATCTCTACCCCCACCATCATCACTATCTGAGAAAACATGGATGGAAATAGAAGAGAATGACCAGAGAAGAGAAAGGACATGGATGGAAATAGAAGAGAATGACCCGAGAAGAGAGAGGACATGGATGGAAATAGTGGATAGTCTATTCAATCAGATGAGCCTCAGAGGCCACCAGTTTTAGCAGATGGTCAGTGGGGGCACCAATCCTTTTAAAGAATATATTTAAGGATTGACAATTCTGATCAGAAGATCTATGGGGGAGTTACAATCCTAGCAGAGGATCCATGGGGCCACCAATTTTATCAGAAGATCTGTGAGAGGCAACATTTCAAGCAGAGTATCTCTGGGAGACATCATATTTAGGACAGGGTCCTTGGGATGCAATCAATCATAACGAGGGATCCATGGAAGGTCACCAATACTAACAGGGAATCTGTAAGAGTGGCTAATTCTACCAGAGCATCCACTGGAGCCAACAATCTATACAGAGGACCCATGGGAGCCAATTCTAGCAGAACACCTATGGTGGTCCCAGATCCTAGAACAAGATGCATAGGGGGCAGTCTATCAAAGTAGAGGAGCCTCGGCAGCCACTAATCTAAGCAAAGGATCTGAAGCACAACACCAAACCTAGTAAAGGATCTGTGCAGGCAATCAATCATCATTGATCCTATGATAGGACATATAATGGTTGACAATTCTGATAAGAATATAATGGGGATGCACCAAACCTAGTAAAGGATCTGTGCAGGCAATCAATCATCACTGATCCTACGATAGGACATATCATGGTTGACAATTCTGATAAGAATATAATGGGGACGCACCAATCCTAGGAAAGGTTTTATAAGAATTACCAGTTCTAGCAAAGGATCGATGTGATGAGAATGGGGAGGCTACCAATCCTAGCAGAGGCTCCATGAGACCACCAATTCTATCAGATTTGTGGTGGGCCCCATTTCTAGTAGAGAATCCATGGGAGCCACCAAATTTAGGACAGGGTCTTTGGAATGCAAACAATCTTAGCAAAGGATCCATGAAGGGGGTCACAATCCTAGTAGAATATCCATCAGCATCACCAGTCTTAGCAGAGGATCCACTGGAGCCATCAATATTTGCAGAAGATCAATTGCAGCAGAGTAACTTTAGGGTGCAAAGAATCCTAGCAGAGGGTCTGTAGATGCCACCCCTTCTATCTGATGATCTGTAAGGGGGCCCATGTCCAGCAGAGGATCTCCGGGATCCTTGGGATGCAATCAAACAATCTATGCAGAGGACCCATGGGAGCCACCAATCCTAACAGAACACTGGGGCCTGTGGTGGCCCCAGATTCTAAAACAAAATGCATGGGTTGCAGTCTATCCTAGTAGAGGAGCCTCCAGAGCCACTAATGCTGAGCTACTAAGGATATACAGTATATGGTGTGACAATTCTTATTAGAAGAGCTGTTGGGTAGTGCCAGTCCTAGCAGAGGATCTATGGGGAGAGCACAAATCCTAGCAAAGAATTTGCGATGGTCATCTGGCATCTTTCATAGTCCTGGGATGGTCATATGAGATATTTGACTAATCCAGGTGGTTATCTGGGATCTGTTGCAAAATCTGGGATCTCTGATTAATCTGTGATGGTCATCTGTGATCCTTCATCAATCTAGGATGGTTATCTGGAATATATCATTAATCTATGATGGTCATATGGAATCACTCATTAATCTTGGATCTCTCATTATTCTGGGATAGTCATCTGGGATCTCTTATCAATCTGGGATGGTAATCTGAGGTCTTTCATTAATATGGAATTGAAAAGCTGTGGCATACAGCGCCTCATCCAAATATATGATAATAGGCCTTAAAGTCATTCCAAGAGTTAAGGGATGAGTATGCCATCCCGAATCAATCCTTGTACAGGTACCTGCAAATTAGACATGCCTTGAATGCACAGTTTAAAGAAAAGATATTGGAGTGGAGCGAGATAAATGAATTAACACAAGCACCTCTAGAGGACTGATATCTGATATTTATGGTAATACCTGCAAGGCGGCGACAGAGGAAAGTGGAGATCCCCCTAGTAAGAGGAGGTGGGTGGAGGATCTACAGAGCATAACCAGTGGAGGTGTATATTAGAACTAGGTCCGTTGATCTCGGTATCCCCTTCACAAATAGTTTCACATATATTTTTGGTGCATAGAGCATACTACACACCCCAGAAGTTAAAACTGATAGCATTTAAAAAGTCCAACACATCTTATGTCCTTAAAATGCCATAGCAGCGCTCTTGTCAGTCCATCCACATGTAAAAAGCTTTTATATGATTCCACATATAAGAAAAAATGTAAAATTACTTCTTTAAGTGGGTGAAGCTCTCGTTACGGTGATCCTAGTTGTTATCACTGGTGGACTACATGCCCAGAACGCCACAACGTGAATAACATTCCCCTTAGGGTATACACTCACCAGATTTTAATATTTCATACTTGTTAAGGTAATCCTTTGCTGTCACTTTGAAGGCAAGTCATTCACTAATTCTGTTAGGGTGGAGGTATGGATGGCTCCAATGCAACTGGATCATATAGGAAAGTAAAAATGTCACATAGCGTAATCCTGCTTTTTAAAATTGTATTGTAGCCAAATGCCCCCCATACAGAATATACGTACTAGATTGTAAAAACAATAGAGCAATATATATATATATAAAAGGACATAGTGTAGTCACTGGTCCTGCAGTATAGGAAGCCGCCTGTGTCATACGAAAAGTGACAGCAAAGGATTACCTTATGAAATATTAACATCTGGTAAGTGTATGCCCTAAGGCAGGGGTCTTCAAACTATGGCCCTCCAGTTGTTCAGGAGCTACAATTCCCATCATGCCTAGTCCTGTCTGTGAATGTCAGAGTTTTACAATGCCTCATGGGACGTGTAGTTCTGCAACAGCTGGAGGGCCGTAGTTTGAAGATCCCTGCCCCAAGGGGAATGTTACTCACGTTGTGGCGTTCTGGGCATGTAGTCCACCAGTGATAACAACTAGGATCACCATAACGAGAGCTTCACCCACTTAAAGAAGTCATTTCACCTTTTTTTCTGATATGTGGAATCATATAAAAGCTTTTTACATGTGGATGGACTGACATGAGCGTTGCTATGGCATTTTAAGGACATAAGATGTGTTGGACTTTTTAAATGCTATCAGTTTTACTTGGATATTTTTATTGTAGCTGTTGGCGCAATTAACCGCTTCAGCCCCGGGAAGATTTTACCCCCTTCCTGACCTGAGCACTTTTTGCGATTCAGCACTGCGTCGCTTTAACTGATAATTGCGCGGTCATGTGACGTTGTACCCAAACAAAATTGGCGCCCTTTTTTCCCACAAATAGAGCTTTCTTTTGGTGGTATTTGATCACCTCGGTGTTTTTTATTTTTTGCGCTATAAACAAAATAAGAGCAACAATTTTGAAAAAAACGCATTATTTTTTACTTTTTTGCTATAATAAATATCCCCCAAAAATATATAAAAAACGATTTCTTTCTCAGTTTAGGCCGATATGTATTCTTCTACATATTTTTGGTAAAAAAATTGCAATAAGCATATATTGATTGGTTTGCGCAAAATAGGGCATTTTATTACTAATTCTTTCTTTACTAGTAATGGCGGCGATCTGCGATTTTTATCGTGACTGCGATGTTATGGCGGACACGTCGGACAATTTTGACACATTTTTGGGCTCATTGGCATTTTTACAGCGATCGGTGCTATGAAAATGCTCTGATTACTGTAAAAATGTCACTGGCAGTGAAGGGGTTAACCACTAGGGGGCAGTGAAGGGGTTAAGTGTGTCCTGGGGGAGTGTTCTAACTGAAGGGGGAGGGGCCAGTATAGGGGAGATGACAGATCGCTGTTCATACTCTGTATGAACAGACGATCTGTCACTTCTCCCCTCAGAGAAATGGAAACTGTGTGCCCCGAGCGATCGTGGGAGCTCGGCGGTGATCGTGACAGCCGGCACTCGCATCGGCACCATGGGCGAGCAGGGGGCGCGCACGCACCCCCTAGTGGCCAAATATGTTACCGACGTAACATGACGGCGATTCACGCAGCCGAGCCATGTTGCCGCAGTACAACTGAGGCGGCTGGTCCGCACACTGGACGTTAAAATAACAATATAAAAACATCAGTAGCTTTGCAGTAAGTTTTTCAACTTCTTTTCAGCTTTTTTGAACGTTTTTGCAATAGCGTTTTTCCGCGTTAGCGTTTTTTAGCGTTTTTTTTTTAAGAAAAAAAAAATTTAATTTCAATGGGCCTAAAATGTTAAAAAACGCTGTTGAGCGACGTTTTTGAGCGTTTATCAACGTTTATCAGCGTTTATCAGCGCTAGAGCATTTTTACAGCTGAAAAACGTCTCTCACAACCTACTAGTTTTTGTTTTTTTTTTTACTGCTCAAAAACCTTACTGCCCAAAACTGCTGATAACAGCCTATGTGTGCATGGACACATAGGACAACATGGAGACATAGGAGAACATGAACACATAGGAGAACATGGACACATAGGAGAACATGGACACATAGGAGAACATGAACACATAGGAGAACATGGACACATAGGAGAACATGGACACATAGGAGAACATGGACACATAGGAGAACATGGACACATAGGAGAACATGGACACATAGGAGAACATGGACACATAGGATGACATGGACACATAGGATGACATGAACACATAGGAGAACATGGACACATAGGAGAACATGGACACATAGGAGAACATGGACACATAGGAGAACATGGACACATAGGATGACATGGACACATAGGAGAACATGGACACATAGGAGAACATGGACACATAGGAGAACATGGACACATAGGAGAACATGGACACATAGGAGAACATGGACACATAGGATAACATGGACACATAGGAGAACATGGACACATAGGAGAACATGGACGCATAGGAGAACATGGACACATAGAATAACATGGACACATAGGAGAACATGGACACATAGGAGAACATGGACACATAGGAGAACATGGACACATAGGAGAACATGGACACATAGGAGAACATGAACACTTAGGAGAACATGGACACATAGGAGAACATGGACGCATAGGAGAACATGGACACATAGAATAACATGGACACATAGGATAACATGGGCAGGGCGCCAGACGCATGGATTCCAATGGAGGTTTTTTTTTTTTGAAGCACATGATTAGAGCTAGAGGCTCTGATTGGCTTCAAAAAAGGGTGGGCTGGGGGCACAGAGCACTGCGCTCTGAGCCCACCCAGTTGTGTGACATTAACGAATTAATATTCGCTATTGTCACACTGGTTCTCCTCCCAGCCAATCAGGAAGCAGCTCCTGAGACCCGATTGGGGAGTCTTAGAGCAGACTGGGGAGTTGAGGACGGCTACGAGCAGAGCAAGAATGATGGGGGCAAGCTCAGCAGTGGTGTGGGGTGTGCTGGGACGTCTCCGGGGATCGGTGGAGGTAGGAGCAGCTGTGATCGGAGCACACATCCCACTAATGGGGGGAGACATGTCTGATGGGGATTTCTATGTATAGAAGGTGGCGGGCCGAGAGAGGAAAGGCGTGATGGGAGTGTTGCAGCTTTGGTTGGTGAAGATGGTGTGAGTGAGGGGGGGAGGTTTGTTTGCCGCCCCCCCAAAAAAATAATGACTACCGGCTGCCAATGGAGGGAGGCTATTGATACCATTAATTTGGTCTTTGGGACATCTCTAGATCTAGACCCAAAAATATGTGTGTTGGGCTATGTGGAAAGGAATGGGAGGACAGATAGCAAACAGATGGCGATGTTAAGGTGCCCATTCCAAGTAAGAAAACTGATTGCACAGAGATGGTTGCTGCAAACTCCCCCGACTAGTGGGTGAAGGCTGTTAATGACACGATGTGGAAGGAGAAGTTTGTATATGTAAAACGAGGAAACCTAAAGAAATATAAAAAGATGTGGAAATCTAGATGTAAACGGGTATAGTCTCTAGTGGGATAGAAGAAAATAAGAAAGAGTCCAGGGAGAAGAAGCCCAAAGAAAGTAGGAATAGATGGTGTAAGGTGTAAATCTAAAAAGCGTTTTGGGGGTTCTTCTTTTAAGTTAAAGTTGTATTCAAATAATATATTATGGGGGTTATAAATAATAAATAAATACATGGGAATGGGAAATTTGAGATATAAAGAGAAAAGTGTGGTGCGTTATTTTTTGAAAATAAATTAAATGGAAGAAGTATGTGGTGGTGGGGGAGATACGTGTTGCTTGAGGGATGTATGGGCAAATGGAGGATTTATATATTATGGTATTTATGAAAAATAAGTAAGAGAAATATAAATGTAATAGAGGTTGGAGAAAGTGGTGTTTGAGAGTTTTATTTATAAATTTATTTTTTTTCAATAAAGAATACTTGATTAATAAAAAAATAAATAAATAAAAACTACAAAAAATCTGGAATGGTAATCGTCAATCTCTGATTAATCTGGGATTGTCATCTGGATTCTCTCATCAATTTGAGATGGTCATCTGGGATCTCTTAATATCCTGGGATGGTCATCTGGGATCTCTCATTAATCTGGGATGGCCATCTGGGATTTCTTATCAATTTGGTATGGTCATCTGGGATCTCTCATTAATCTGGAATGGTAATCATCGATCTCTTATCAATCTGGGGTGGTTATCTGGGATTTCTCATCAATTCGGGATGGTCATCTGGGATCTTTCATCAATTTGAGATGGTCATCTTGAATCTCTCATTAATCTGGAATGGAAATCATCGATCTCTAATCAATCTGGGATGGTTATCTGGAATTTCTCAATCTGGGATGATAATCTGGGATCTCTCATCAATTTGGCATGGTCGTCTAGGATCTCTCAACAATTTGGGATGGTCATCTAGGAACTCTCATCAATTTGGGATGGTCATCTGGGATCTCTCATCTATCTGGGATGGTAATCTGGGATGGTCATCTGGGATCTGTCATCTATCTGGGATGGTAATCTGGGATCTGTCATCTATCTGGGATGGTAATATGGGATGGTAATCTGGGATCTGTCATCTATCTGGGATGGTAATATGGGATGGTCATCTGGGATCTGTCATCTATCTGGGATGGTAATCTGGGATCTGTCATCTATCTGGGATGGTAATATGGGATGGTAATCTGGGATCTGTCATCTATCTGGGATGGTAATCTGGGATGCCTCATCAATTTGGGATGGTCATCTGGGATCTGTCATCTATCTGGGATCTCTCATCTATCTGGGATGGTCATCTGGGATCTCTCATCTATCTGGGATGGTAATCTGGGATCTGTCATCTATCTGGGATGGTAATCTGGGATCTCTCATCTATCTGGGATGGTAATCTGGGATGGTAATCTGGGATCTCTCATCTATCTGGGATGGTAATCTGGGATGGTCATCTGGGATCTCTCATCTATCTGGGATGGTAATCTGGGATCTCTCATCTATCTGGCATGGTAATCTGGGATCTGTCATCTATCCGGGATGGTAATCTGGGATGCCTCATCAATTTGGGATGGTCATCTGGGATCTCTCATCAATTTGGGATGGTCATCTGGGATCTGTCATCTATCTGGGATGGTAATCTGGGATCTGTCATCTATCCGGGATGGTAATCTGGGATGCCTCATCAATTTGGGATGGTCATCTGGGATCTGTCATCTATCTGGGATGGTAATCTGGGATCTGTCATCTATCCGGGATGGTAATCTGGGATGCCTCATCAATTTGGGATGGTCATCTGGGATCTCTCATCAATTTGGGATGGTCATCTGGGATCTGTCATCTATCTGGGATGGTAATCTGGGATCTCTCATCTATCTGGGATGGTAATCTGGGATCTCTCATCTATCTGGGATAGTCATCTGGGATCTCTCATCTATCTGGGATAGTCATCTGGGATCTCTCATCTATCTGGGATGGTCATCTGGGATCTCTCATCTATCTGGGATGGTCATCTGGGATCTCTCATCTATCTGGGATGGTCATCTGGGATCTCTCATCTATCTGGGATGGTAGTCTGGGATGGTCATCTGGGATCTCTCATCTATCTGGGATGGTAATTTGGGATGGTCATCTGGGATCTCCCATCAATTTGGGATGGTCATCTGGGATATCTCATTTATCTAGGATGGTAATCTGGGATAGTCATCTGGAATGTCTCATTAATCTGGGATGGTAAGCTGGGATCTCTCATCAATTTGAGGTTGGTAGTCGCCGATCTCTCATCAATCTGGGATGGTCATCGTCAATCTATCATCAATCTAGGGCAATCATCTGGGATATTTAATTAATCTAAAAGGTAAACTGAGATCTCATTAATCTGGAATGGTAATCGTTAGGGTTGCACCAAAACCAAGTACTTGTGCGAGTGTCAAATCCAAACCCACTCCCGCTTGTGGTGCTCACAGGGCTGCAGAAGGTAAATAGACGGTCCGCCCCCAAGCTGACATCACTTCCACCCTATACCCACAGGGGTCTCGGAACTTCCCACATTTCCTCCAGCTCTGTGAGCACCACAAGTGCCTGTGGTTTTGGATTTGACATGCAAGATATATTATGTACTTAGTTTTAGGGTTAGCCAAACCCTAATCCTAACCCTAACATGTGAGTTGTGATAACATTTTTTTAATAAACTCTTTGTTTGCCCATTGCTGCACTTCTTAGATGGCACTGCCCTGTCTTTCTATACTGGGATCGCACAGGAGCGGTGGGGGAAACTTCATGCAATTTGGGCAGGAATCACACTGCATTCCTTTTCAAATCGCATGCAGTTCTTTGCAGTGTGATTTGAGCCCATTCATTTTGTATGGGCTCAGATTGCACCACAAAGATATCGGTACTCAGTATTGGTGAGTACTTGACCAAAAGTATCGGTACTTGTACTCACCGGTGAAAAAACGGAATAGGTGCGACCCTAGTGATCGTCGATTCTTCATTAACCTGGGATGGTCATCTAGGATCTCTCATTAATCTTGGTTGCTCATCTGGCATTCCTCGTCAATTTGAGAAGGTCATCTGGGATCTCTCATTAATCTGGATGGTTGTCTGGGATCTCTTTGTAGGCAGGTTCAGTCTAGTTTCTCCACTGTAGGTGGCGCTCAACTGCAGCTCCATTGCAGGTGGAGGGGAAGTCAAGAGGAACACAGTTCATCTATGGTTTACTGGGTCACTGAGGAAGCTATCTGATTGGATGCTGCTGACCCATGTGACTCTGGCAGCCATCTTGGGCCAGGCAGAGCTTATTTAAGGCCGTAACTCCCAGGCTTGTAGCACATTTTGCTTGTGGGTAGTGTAAGGACAGGTCAGTTGTCTGACAGGGACAGTGAGTAGGATAGGGACACGCTATCCTTCCTGGAGACCTCCCATTTGGGTACGGATAGGCCAGGCTGCATTCTGCCCCTCAAGACAGACGCTGTTGGCATATCTGAGATCCGCTCTGCTACTCATCACTGTAACATCCTGTGAGTGCTCCTGATCAGACACATTCCCACCAGGCATGTTGTGAGTTACTGAACTTTAACATTAATATATGTTCTGTGCTCTGGACTCTCAGTGTTTACTGCCGCCGACACCATGCTGCACCTCCCCACATCTTGTTAACCTGATATGGTCATCTGGGATCTCTTGTTAATCTGGGATGGTCATCTGGGATCTCTTATCAATCTTGATGGTCATCTAAGATTTCTGGTTAATCTGGGATCTCTCATCAATCTGGGATGGTCTTTGGGGACCTCTTGTTCAACAGTAATAGTCATCTGGGTTCTTTTATCAATATGGAATCTCTCATTGATCTCAGTTTGTCATCTGGGATGGTCATTTGGAATCTCTCATCAAACTGGGATGGTCATCTGGGATCTCTTGTTATTCTGGGATGGTCATCTGGGATCTGTTATGAATCTCTTATGAATCTGTGTGGATCTCTCAGTAATCTGTGTGGTCATCTGGGATCTCTTGTTATTCTGGGATGGTCATCTGGGATCTGTTATGAATCTCTGTGGATCTCTCGGTAATCTGTGTGGTCATCTGGGATCTCTTGTTATTCTGGGATGGTCAT
The DNA here is from genome assembly GCF_042186555.1 of Aquarana catesbeiana. Lineage (NCBI taxonomy): Eukaryota > Metazoa > Chordata > Amphibia > Anura > Ranidae > Aquarana > Aquarana catesbeiana. Next base: position 991,023,278 of record NC_133324.1, on the reverse strand, counting down.
CTGGGATCTGTTATGAATCTCTGTGGATCTCTCGGTAATCTGTGTGGTCATCTGGGATCTCTTGTTATTCTGGGATGGTCATCTGGGATCTGTTATGAATCTCTGTGGATCTCTCGGTAATCTGTGTGGTCATCTGGGATCTCTTGGTAATCTGTGTGGTCACCTGGGATCTGTTATGAATTTGTGTGGTCATCTGGGATCTCTTGGTAATCTGTGAGTTAATCTGGGATCTCTTGGTAACCTGTGTGGTCATCTGGGATCTCTCGGTAATCTGTGTGGTCATCTGGGATCTCTCTGTAATCTGTGTGGTAATCTGGGATCTCTCGGTAATCTGTGTGGTCATCTGGGTTCTCTCGGTAATCTGTGTGGTCATCTGGGATCTCTTGGTAATCTGTGTGGTCATCTGGGATCTCTTGGTAATCTGTGTGGTCATCTGGGATCTCTTGGTAATCTGGGATGGTAGATTGGAATCTCTCATCAATCTGGGATGGTCATCTGGGATTTCTTGGTAATCTGGGATGGTCATTTGGAATCTATCATCAATCTGGGATGGTCATCTGGGATCTCTTGTTATTCTGTGATGGTCATCTGGGATCTGTTATGAATCTGTGTGGTCATCTGGGATCTCTTAGTAATCTGTGTGGTCATCTGGGATCTCTTGGTAATCTGTGTGGTCATCTGTGATCTCTTGGTAATCTGTGTGGTCATCTGTGATCTCTTGGTAATCTGTGTGGTCATCTGTGATCTCTTGGTAATCTGCATGGTCATCTGGGATCTCTCGGTAATCTGTGTGGTCATCTGGGATCTCTTGGTAATCTGTGATGGTCATCTGGGATCTGTTATGAATCTGTGTGGTCATCTGGGATCTCTTGGTAATCTGGGATGGTCATTTGGAATCTCTCATCAATCTGGGATGGTCATCTAGGATCTCTTGTTATTCTTGGATGGTCATATGGGATCTGTTATAAATCTCTGTGGATCTCTTGGTAATCTGTGTGGTCATCTGGGATCTCTTGTTATTCTGGGATGGTCATCTGGGACCTGTTATGAATCTGTGTGGTCATCTGGGATCTCTTGGTAATCTGGGATGGTCATTTGGAATCTCTCATCAATCTGGGATGGTCATCTGGGATCTCTTGTTATTCTGAGATGGTCATCTGGGATCTGTTCTGAATCTGCGTGGTCATCTGGGATCTCTCGGTAATCTGTGTGGTCATCTGGGATCTCTCATTAATCTGTGTGGTCATCTGGGATCTCTTGGTAATCTGGGATGGTCATTTGGAATCTCTCATCAATCTGGGATGGTCATCTGGGATCTCTTGTTATTCTGAGATGGTCATTTGGGATCTGTTATGAATCTGTGTGGTCATCTGGGATCTCTCAGTAATCTGTGTGGTCATCTGGGATCTGTTATGAATCTGGTCATCTGGGATCTCTTGGTAATCTGTGTGGTCATCTGAGATCTCTTGGTAATCTGTGTGGTCATCTGGGATCTCTTGGTAATCTGGGATGGTCATTTGGAATCTCTCATCAATCTAGGATGATCATCTGGGATCTCTCGGTAATCTGTGTGGTTATCTGGGATCTGTTATGAATCTATGTGGTGATCTGGGTTCTCTTGGTAATCTGGGATAATCATCTGGGATCTCTCTGTAATCTGTGTGGTCATCTGGGTTCTCTCGGTAATCTGAGTGGTCACCTGGGATCTCTTGGTAATCTGTGTGGTCATCTGGGTTCTCTCGGTAATCTGTGTGGTCACCTAGGATCTCTTGGTAATCTGTGTGGTCATCTGGGATCTCTTGGTAATCTGTGTGGTCATCGGGGATCTCTTGGTAATCTGGGATGGTCATTTGGAATCTCTCATCAATCTGTGTGGTCATCTGGGATCTCTTGGTAATCTGTGTGGTCATCTGGGATCTCTCGGTAATCTGTGTGGTCACCTGGGATATCTTGGTAATCTGTGTGGTCATCTGGGATCTCTTGGTAATCTGTGTGGTCACCTGGGATCTCTTGGTAATTTGGGATGGTCGTTTGGAATGTCTTGTCAGTCTGGGTTGGTCATGTAGAATATTTTGTTAATCTGGGGTGATTTTTAGGAATCAAACACGCTTTAGGAAGGATCCCCATCGTGAATCAGGCAGGCCGTATTGGATGATCTATAATAGTAATATATTGCTCTTGCAGTCCGGTGGGGTAATTGGCCTCATGTGGGTTTTTTTTTTTTTGGGGGGGGGGGGGGGCAGTAAATTCACACAGCCGGTCAGGTTTCAGACCACAAACAGCTTAATTGGACTTCCAGTATCAGAAAAGCATAAACAGCATTTCCGGCATGAAATTACTTAGGCAGCTTGTCAAGTGCAATAAAACCAACACATGGAAATAAATCCTGGCCTGTCCGCCTCTAACTACACATTGCCTCCATTTCTAACTGTGAAATAAGCCTTGTGTCCAGATCCCTCGTTACAGAGAAAAGCTGTTGCCACACAGTGTCTGTCCATGGAGCCAGCTGCTCAGGCCTCCCCAAGGTTTGGACGTGTATAAGAGACAGTTGCCTCCCTATAAGGGACAACCACAGCTGTGACATAACTGGGCCTGATTAGGCTGTGTTCTCAGGATCAAACTTCACCTTATCCTCAATGAGCCCATTCCCCAGAGAGGGACAGGAAAGACTAATATGGTAAATTTTATTTGTGCTGAGTTCCCGGGTCTGTACACCCGCTGTGCCCATTATGAGGAGTTCCCACCATCCCTGTGCTGAGTTCCCGGTCTGTGCCCATTATGAGGGGTTCCCTCCATCCCTGTGCTGAGTTCCCGGGTCTGTACACCCGCTGTGCCCATTATGAGGGGTTCCCACCATCCCTGAGCTGAGTTCCCGGGTCTGTACACCCGCTGTGCCCATTATGAGGGGTTCTCACCATCCCTGTGCTGAGTTCCCGGGTCTGTACACCCGCTGTGCCCATTATGAGGGGTTCTCACCATCCCTGTGCTGAGTTCCCGGGTCTGTACACCCGCTGTGCCCATTATGAGGGGTTCTCACCATCCCTGTACTGAGTTCTGGGGTCTATACCCCCGCTGTGCCCATTATGAGGAGTTCTCACCATCCCTGTGCTGAGTTCCCGGTCTGTGCCCATTATGAGGGCTTCCCTCCATCCCTGTGCTGAGTTCCCGGGTCTGTACACCCGCTGTGCCCATTATGAGGAGTTCTCACCATCCCTGTGCTGAGTTCCCGGGTCTGTACACCCGCTGTGCCCATTATGAGGGGTTCCCACCATCCCTGTGCTGAGTTCCCGGGTCTGTACACCCGCTGCGCCCATTATGAGGGGTTCTCACCATCCCTGTGCTGAGTTCCCGGGTCTGTACACCCGCTGTGCCCATTATGAGGGGTTCCCACCATCCCTGTGCTGAGTTCCCGGGTCTGTACACCCGCTGTGCCCATTATGAGGGGTTCTCACCATCCCTGTGCTGAGTTCCCGGGTCTGTACACCCGCTGTGCCCATTATGAGGGGTTCCCACCATCCCTGTGCTGAGTTCCCGGGTCTGTACACCCGCTGCGCCCATTATGAGGGGTTCTCACCATCCCTGTGCTGAGTTCCCGGGTCTGTACACCCGCTGTGCCCATTATGAGGGGTTCCCACCATCCCTGTGCTGAGTTCCCGGGTCTGTACACCCGCTGTGCCCATTATGAGGGGTTCTCACCATCCCTGTGCCCATTATGAGGGGTTCTCACCATCCCTGTGCTGAGTTCCCGGGTCTGTACACCCGCTGTGCCCATTATGAGAGGTTCTCACCTTCCCTGTGCTGAGTTCCCGGGTCTGTACACCCGCTGTGCCCATTATGAGGGGTTCTCACCATCCCTGTGCTGAGTTCCCGGGTCTGTACACCCGCTGTGCCCATTATGAGGGGTTCCCACCATCCCTGAGCTGAGTTCCCGGGTCTGTACACTCGCTGTGCCCATTATGAGGGGTTCTCACCATCCCTGTGCTGAGTTCCCGGGTCTGTACACCCGCTGTGCCCATTATGAGGGGTTCTCACCATCCCTGTGCTGAGTTCCCGGGTCTGTACACCCGCTGTGCCCATTATGAGGGGTTCCCTCCATCCCTGTGCTGAGTTCCCGGGTCTGTACACCCGCTGTGCCCATTATGAGGGGTTCTCACCATCCCTGTGCTGAGTTCCCGGGTCTGTACACCCGCTGTGCCCATTATGAGGGGTTCTCACCATCCCTGTGCTGAGTTCCCGGGTCTGTACACCCGCTGTGCCCATTATGAGGGGTTCCCCCCATCCCTGTGCTGAGTTCCCAGGTCTGTACACCCGCTGTGCCCATTATGAGGGGTTCCCACCATCCCTGTGCTGAGTTCCCGGGTCTGTACACCCGCTGTGCCCATTATGAGGAGTTCCCACCATCCCTGTGCTGAGTTCCCGGGTCTGTACACCCGCTGTGCCCATTATGAGGGGTTCCCACCATCCCTGTACTGAGTTCCCGGGTCTGTACACCCGCTGTGCCCATTATGAGGGGTTCTCACCATCCCTGTGCTGAGTTCCCGGGGTCTGTACACCCGCTGTGCCCTTTATGAGGGGTTCCCACCATCCCTGTGCTGAGTTCCCGGGTCTGTACACCCGCTGTGCCCATTATGAGGGGTTCTCACCATCCCTGTGCTGAGTTCCCGGGGTCTGTACACCCGCTGTGCCCTTTATGAGGGGTTCCCACCATCCCTGTGCTGAGTTCCCGGGTCTGTACACCCGCTGTGCCCATGATGAGGGGTTCCCACCATCCCTGTGCTGAGTTCCCGGGTCTGTACACCCGCTGTGCCCATTATGAGGAGTTCCCACCATCCCTGTGCTGAGTTCCCGGGTCTGTACACCCGCTGTGCCCATTATGAGGGGTTCCCACCATCCCTGTACTGAGTTCCCGGGTCTGTACACCCGCTGTGCCCATTATGAGGGGTTCTCACCATCCCTGTGCTGAGTTCCCGGGTCTGTACACCCGCTGTGCCCATTATGAGGGGTTCCCACCATCCCTGTGCCGAGTTCCCGGGTCTGTACACCCGCTGTGCCCATTATGAGGGGTTCCCCCCATCCCTGTGCTGAGTTCCCGGGTCTGTACACCCGCTGTGCCCATTATGAGGGGTTAATTTTGTTTATTGAAAAAACTTACAAACAACAACTTATATACAATAAAACCATAATAAATAAATAAAACATATTTACAAAATAATTGAATATGATAATACAAAACAAGAACATAATAAATGATACAAACCAAATTGCGCACAACACAATCCCTACAGGAGAGCCAGACTAAGGAACATCACCGTCACCATGCATGGAGCCTTTTATCAAAAATATATTTCATCTTGAAAATCTAGGGGAGTGAATCAAGAATACAAAGAAAAGCCGCACACCCCGAGATCAACAGGCAGCAGCTACAGAGTCCTGATATTCCTCCACACCCTTATCCAGGCCTCCTGCTGCCACCTGCCTTTCTCAAGACCCCGAATCTTCCCAACCTCACCCAGAATGTCCTGCACCACCACTTCCACAGGGAGGATTTTACTCCGTAAGGATACCTGACACCGTGCACTCCACGTGAAATAACGGACTACTAGACTAACTAAAAAAAGTGTTTCCAAATCATAATCCCGACGAGTCTGGAATGCCCCATACACCCACTCTGCATAACTCATATGGGGGAGGAAGGGTATACTCAGAGCCCTCCCAACCCTCTTGTACACCTCTATATTAAAAGGGCATTGAAGTAGAAAGTGATCCATGGACTCCACCACTCCTCCACACTCCACTCTCGGGCAGCCCCGATCACTCATGGAAAGAAACTTCAAGTTGCCCTTCACATATAGTTTTCCATGAAAGGCAAGCCAAGCCTGATCCCTAAACTTCATTGGGATTTTCTCCAAATTAATCAATCGCAAACCCACCCCCAAAACCAGGCTTGGGCAATCCCTCAAGGCCAGTGGCTCGCAAAAAGCAGAGCTCATGATCCGCTTCTCAAGAAGTTTCCTTGGAAGAGATTTGACTTCTCCTGCTGTTACTTGCCACTGCCGAAGCATTTTCAAACACGGGGCAACATAAGCCGGGAGCTGTTCATGCTTGACCCTCAGGCTTTTCACTGGCCCACCATTTTCCCAGTCTCGCAGAAAGGGCCTAAACCAGGACTGGAAAATACCAACCCACCCAGGCGGTCTCTCTGCCAACATGTTACCAAGATTGTACTTCACAAACATCAGAGAGAAAAAGACTACAGGGTTGACCATCCCTAGACCACCCTCCCGCCTAGGAAGGTAAGTCACATTCCTTTTGACAAGGTTTATTCTGTTCCCCCATAACAGCTGGAAGAAACAACTATAGATCCTGGTATAGAGAGAAACTGGCAAAATGCAAACAAAACTGACATACAGAAAAATCGGAATCAGGTAAGTCTTGATCAGATCAACCTTTTCCCTCAAGGAAAGCTGCCAACCTTTCCAGCTTGCCACCTTGGCATCGGCATTCTCCAGCCTGTTCACTCAATTTGCATGACCATAGTCACCTGGGCCGAATTCAATGCCTAGAACTCGAATTTTTTGTTGGGGCTCCGGGAAGTCATCTGGGAGAACAAAGCTCTCACCTTCCACACCCATCCAGAAAGCTTCACACTTGTCCTGGTTGACCTTTGAACCTGATGCCTCTGCATACTGCCCTATCACTAAGACCACCTCCTGCGCCTCCGCCGTCCCAGAGATAAAAACAGAAACATCATCAGCATAGGCCACAACCTTCAAAGGAGGCTCACCAGCGATGCCCAAAGGTACCCCACACAATGGTCCACTCTCTAGCCTTCTAATGAAGGGGTCGATTGCAAACACATATAGCAGAGGACTCAATGGACACCCCTGACGCACACCCGAGCCGACCGCAAAGGGCTGCCCGACCCAACCATTAACCAGAGGAAAGCTTTCAGCCCCTTTGTACAAAATCTTGAGCCAATCAATCAAACCCCCCTCCAGGCCATATTTGTCAAGAAGGAGCCACAAGTACTCATGATTAACCCGATCAAAGGCCTTAGCCTGATCCAATGTCAGCAAAAATTTACCCCAACCAGCAGCCCTACAACGCTCCAAGGCCTCCCGGACAGCTAACACCGCTGAGAAAGTGCTTCTACCTTGGACCGAACAGTGCTGGTGGCAGGATAACAAACTGCCTGCAACTGGTGATAATCGCCAGAAGAAAATCTTTGCCAGTATCTTCCTATCGACATTAAGAAGGCTAATGGGGCGCCAATTCCCAATCATCGAAGGATCTTTACCCTTTGACAGAAGGATCACTGCAGATTGCCTCATGGAGGGAGGGAGAGAACCCTCATTCAAACAGCCATTAAAAACCTCCGCAAGGTAGGGAGCCAGGATCGTCTTAAAACATTTATAGAACTCGGCTGTCAAACCATCTGGCCCTGGCGTTTTCTTGATGGCTAGTTTATCAATAGCCTGAATTACCTCATCTGCAGTGATTTCATCTGTCAAATTCATCAAAGGAACATTACTTTCCAGTCCTGGTGTAGAGTCCAAAAAACCCAACATCCTTGTCCGATCAAGGTTCCTTCCTCCCAGGAGATCGGCATAGTATGACCTGACAACCTCCAGGATCCCTGACCTAGACTTCGTCAGAGAGCCCGTACTGTCCCTCAGGCCATTGACCGTCTTAACTGCTACGCTCTGTTTACAGTTCTGGTAAGGGTCAGGCGAATGGTATTTCCCGTAATCCCTCTCCTGAACCAAAGAGGCATGCCGGTCATATTGATGTCTCCTAAGGAGGAGCTTCACCTCAGAGATCGCCCCTGAATATCCTCCATTCGAAACAAGGCGGTCAAGTTTCCTCCGCAAATGCTGGTAGGTGATATACTTATCTTGCTGCTTCTTTCTTCCTATGGCCTTGAAAAGCCCAACAGTCCGCTGTTTAACAAGCTCCCACCATTCTGACTTGCTGTTGCAAAAGTCTTGGATCGTTACCTGTGCTTGAAAAAAATCCTCAAAGGATTGTCTTACTCTCTCGTCTTCCAGGAGGGCCGAATTCAATCTCCATTATGAGGGGTTCCCAACATCCCTGTGCTAAGTTTTTTTAACTTTTATTCTATAGAGCACCGGGAGGACCTGGAACACTAGCACACTCCACCTGTAACTTTAATGTGACTTTTGGGTGGAGGGACCATTTATAAGACACAGGAGGAATAGAAGATGTTCACAACAATTGGTGCCGGTTCTGCTGTGGTCTAAGTCTAGGTGATGTGAGAAGAATGATAGAGATTCATTCTGGAATAGTCCAATCATAATGTGACTTCTCACCTTAAAAATGCATATAAAAGCAAAGGAGAAGGCCTTCAAAAAATACAAGGTTGAGGGATCATCCTCAGCATTCAGACTTTATAAAGAATGCAACAAGAAATGTAAGGGTGCAATTAGGATGGCTAAGATAGAACATGTAAGACACATAGCGGAGGAGAGCAAAGAAAATCCCAAGAAATTCTTTAAGTATGTAAACAGTAAAAAAGGGAGGACAGACCATATTGGCCCCATAAAGAATGAGGAAGGACATCTGGTTACAAAGGATGGGGAGATGGTGAAGGTATTGAATTTATTCTTCTCCTCAGTCTTCACGAGTGAATCGGGGGGCTTCAGTAACCAAAACTGCAGTGTTTATCCTCATGACACAACACAGGAAGCACCTCCATGGTTAACAGAGGACGGAATTAAAATTAGACTTGAGAAACTTAACATTAATAAATCACCGGGACCAGATGGCTTGCACCCGAGGGTACTTAGGGAACTCAGTCAGGTGATTGCCAGACCGTTGTTCCTAATTTTTACAGACAGTCTATTGACTGGAATGGTACCAGCTGATTGGAGAAAAGCCAATGTAGCACCAATATTTAAAAAGGGCCCAAAAAACATCCCTGGGAATTACAGACCAGTTAGCCTAACATCAATAGTATGTAAACTCTTGGAGGGGATGATAAGGGACTATATACAAGATTTTAGTAATGAGAATGATATCATTAGCAGTAATCAGCATGGATTCATGAAGAATCGTTCTTGCCAAACCAATCTATTAACCTTCTATGAGGAGGTGAGTTGCCATCTAGATAAAGGAAGGCCCGTAGACGTGGTGTATCTGGATTTTGCAAAAGCATTTGACACAGTTCCCCATAAACGTTTACTGTACAAAGTAAGGTGCGTTGGCATGGACCATAGGGTGAGTACATGGATTGAAAACTGGCTACAAGGGTGTGTTCAGAGGGTGGTGATAAATGGGGAGTACTCGGAATGGTCAGGGGTGGGTAGTGGGGTTCCCCAGGGTTCTGTGCTGGGACCAATCCTATTTAATTTGTTCATAAACGATCTGGGGGATGGGATAAACAGTTCAATCTCTGTATTTGCAGACGATAATAAGCTAAGCAGGGCAATAACTTCTCCGCAGGATGTGGAAACCTTGCAAAAAGACCTGAACAAATGAATGGGGGAGGGGCGACTACATGGCAAATGAGGTTCAATGTAGAAAAATGTAAAATAATGTATTTGGGTGGTAAAAATCTGAATGCAATCTATAGACTGGGGGGAGAACCTCTGGGGGGATCTAGGATGGAAAAGGACCTGGGGGTCCTAGTAGATGATAGGCTCAGCAATGACATGCAATGCCAAGCTGCTGCTAATAAAGCAAACAGAATATTGGCATTAAAAGGGGGATCAACTCCAGAGATAAAACGATAATTCTCCCGCTCTACAAGACTCTGGTCCGGCCGCACCTGGAGTATGCTGTCCAGTTCTGGGCACCAGTCCTCAGGAAGGATGTACTGGAAATGGAGCGACTACAAAGAAGGGCAACAAAGCTAATAAAGGGTCTGGAGGATCTTAGTTATGAGGAAAGGTTGTGAGCTCTGAACTTATTCTCTCTGGAGAAGAGACGCTTGAGAGGGGATATGATTTCATTGTATAAATACCGGACTGGTGACCCCACAATATATAAATACCGGACTGGTGACCCCACAATATACAAATACCGGACTGGTGACCCCACAATATACAAATACCAGACTGGTGACCCCACAATATACAAATACCAGACTGGTGACCCCACAATATATAAATACCGGACTGGTGACCCCACAATATATAAATACCGGACTGGTGACCCCACAATATATAAATACCGGACTGGTGACCCCACAATATACAAATACCGGACTGGTGACCCCACAATATATAAATACCGGACTGGTGACCCCACAATATATAAATACCGGACTGGTGACCCCACAATATATAAATACCGGACTGGTGACCCCACAATATATAAATACCGGACTGGTGACCCCACAATAGGGATAAAACATTTTCGCAGAAGAGAGTTTAATAAGACTCGTGGCCACTCATTACAATTAGAAGAAAAGAGGTTTAACCTTAAACTATGTAGAGGGTTCTTTACTGTAAGAGCGGCAAGGATGTGGAATTCCCTTCCACAGGCGGTGGTCTCAGTGGGGAGCATTGATAACTTCAAGAAACTATTAGATAATCACCTGAATGATCACAACATACAGAGATATATAATGTAATATGACATATAATCACACAACATACAGATATATAATGTAATATGACATATAATCACACAACATACAGATATATAATGTAATATGACATATAATCACACAACATACAGAGATATATAATGTAATATGACATATAATCACACAACATACAGAGATATATAATGTAATATGACATATAATCACACAACATACAGGATATATAATGTAATATGACATATAATCACACAACATACAGGAATATATAATGTAATATGACATATAATCACACAACATACAGAGATATATAATGTAATATGACATATAATCACACAACATACAGAGATATATAATGTAATATGACATATAATCACACAACATACAGAGATATATAATGTAATATGACATATAATCACACAACATACAGGATATATAATGTAATATGACATATAATCACACAACATACAGGATATATAATGTAATATGACATATAATCACACAACATACAGAGATATATAATGTAATATGACATATAATCACACAACATACAGAGATATATAATGTAATATGACATATAATCACACAACATACAGGGATATGTAATGTAATACTGACACATAATCACACACATAGGTTGGACTTGATGGACTTGTGTCTTTTTTCAACCTCACCATCTATGTAACTATGTAACCTGATAATGACATAACACAATTTTGAACAGAGCTGTCCAGCTGGTGGGCCAGGGGCCTCAATGCAGCCCTCAAGGCCTTCTTATGTAACCCTGATCCCTGCCCCCACCTCACCTTTGCCAGCAAACCCTGCTGTAAAAATGACAGCCTGCACTTGGAGCTGTGTGAGAGTTCTAAATACTTCATTGTGAAGCTCCATATAACACTATTGTTACATTACAGTGTGTGTATCAGACATGCACACATACTGTATACTGTATATATATATATATATATATATACACAGTCACATCCAGCCGGGAGGGCATCGGTTTCCGATGACTTCATGAAGCTGAGAGAGAGAATTAAATGTGGAATTAAATTTCACTTTCTCAGAATGTGTCCCGTGTTGTGCTGTGATGACAGCGGGGGGATTATCAGGACAGATCTGTCCTCTCCCACCTCACAAAGTGAATACTCAGCACTTCCACATCCCCGACCGATCGACTGCTGAGCACAAATCTGCTGCTATTCTCACCACTGACCCCAGGATGTCCTCACCTCCCCTCTCCTCCCCCCCTCTCCTCCTCTCCTCACCTCCCCTCTCCTCCTCCCCCCTCTCCTCCTCTCCTCACCTCCCCTCTCCCCCCCCTCACCTCCCCTTTCCTCCCCCCCTCTCCTCCTCTCCTCACCTCCCCTCTCCTCCCCCCTCTCCTCCTCTCCTCACCTCCCCTCACCCCCCCCTCACCTCCCCTCTCCTCACCTCCCGTCTCCTCCCCCCTCTCCTCCTCTCCTCACCTCCCCTCTCCTCCCCCCTCTCCTCCTCTCCTCACCTCCCCTCTCCCCCCCTCACCTCCCCTCTCCTCCCTCCTCTCTCCTCCCCCCTCACCTCCCCTCTCCTCCCCCCTCTCCTCCTCTCCTCACCTCCCCTCTCCTCCCCCCTCTCCTCCTCTCCTCACCTCCCCTCTCCTCCCCCCCTCTCCTCCTCTCCTCACCTCCCCTCTCCTCCCCCCTCTCCTCCTCTCCTCACCTCCCCTCTCCCCCCCCTCACCTCCCCTTTCCTCCCCCCCTCTCCTCCTCTCCTCACCTCCCCTCTCCTCCCCCCTCTCCTCCTCTCCTCACCTCCCCTCTCCTCCCCCCTCTCCTCCTCTCCTCACCTCCCCTCTCCTCCCCCCTCACCTCCCCTCTCCTCCCCCCTCTCCTCCTCTCCTCACCTCCCCTCTCCTCCCCCTCTCCTCCTCTCCTCACCTCCCCTCTCCTCCCCCCCTCTCCTCCTCTCCTCACCTCCCCTCTCCTCCCCCCTCTCCTCCTCTCCTCACCTCCCCTCTCCTCCCCCCTCACCTCCCCTCTCCTCCCCCCTCTCCTCCTCTCCTCACCTCCCCTCTCCTCCCCCCTCTCCTCCTCTCCTCACCTCCCCTCTCCCCCCCCTCACCTCCCCTCTCCTCCCTCCTCTCCTCCTCTCCTCACCTCCCCTCTCCTCCCCCCTCTCCTCCTCTCCTCACCTCCCCTCTCCTCCCCCCTCACCTCCCCTCTCCTCCCCCCTCTCCTCCTCTCCTCACCTCCCCTCTCCTCCCCCCTCACCTCCCCTCTCCTCCCCCCTCTCCTCCTCTCCTCACCTCCCCTCTCCTCCCCCCTCTCCTCCTCTCCTCACCTCCCCTCTCCCCCCCCTCACCTCCCCTCTCCTCCCCCCCTCCTCCTCTCCTCACCTCCCCTCTCCTCCCCCCTCTCCTCCTCTCCTCACCTCCCCTCTCCCCCCCCTCACCTCCCCTTTCCTCCCCCCCTCTCCTCCTCTCCTCACCTCCCCTCTCCTCCCCCCTCTCCTCCTCTCCTCACCTCCCCTCTCCCCCCCCCTCACCTCCCCTCTCCTCGCTCCTCTCCTCCTCTCCTCACCTCCCCTCTCCTCCCCCCTCTCCTCCCCCCTCACCTCCCCTCTCCTCCCCCCTCTCCTCCTCTCCTCACCTCCCCTCTCCTCCCCCTCTCCTCCTCTCCTCACCTCCCCTCTCCCCCCCCTCACCTCCCCTCTCCTCCCCCCTCTCCTCCTCTCCTCACCTCCCCTCTCCCCCCCACTCACCTCCCCTCTCCTCACCTCCCCTCTCCTCACCTCCCCTCCCCCCCCCACCTCCCCTCTCCCCCCCCCTCACCTCCCCTCTCCTCCCCCCTCTCCTCCTCTCCTCACCTCCCCTCTCCTCACCTCCCCTCTCCCTCCCACCTCCCCTCTCCTCCCCCCTCTCCCCCCCTCTCTTCCCCTCCCCCTCTCCTTACCTCCCCTTTCCTCCTCCCCCCTCTCCTCACCTCCCCTCTCCTCCCCCCCTCTCCTCCTCTCCTCACCTCCCCTCTCCTCCCCCCTCTCCTCCTCTCCTCACCTCCCCTCTCCCCCCCTCACCTCCCCTCTCCTCCCCCCTCTCCTCTTCTCCTCACCTCCCCTCTCCTCACCTCCCCTCTCCCCCCCCTCACCTCCCCTCTCCTCACCTCCCCCCTCTCCTCCTCTCCTCACCTCCCCTCTCCCCCCCTCACCTCCCCTCTCCTCCCCCCTCTCCTCCTCTCCTCACCTCCCCTCTCCTCACCTCCCCTCTCCCCCCCTCACCTCCCCTCTCCTCACCTCCCCTCTCCTCCCCCCCTCTCCTCCTCTCCTCACCTCCCCTCTCCTCCCCCCTCTCCTCCTCTCCTCACCTCCCCTCTCCCCCCCTCACCTCCCCTCTCCTCCCCCTCTCCTCTCTCCTCACCTCCCCTCTCCTCACCTCCCCTCTCCCCCCCCTCACCTCCCCTCTCCTCCCCCCTCTCCTCCTCTCCTCACCTCCCCTCTCCTCCCCCCTCTCCTCCTCTCCTCACCTCCCCTCTCCCCCCCCTCACCTCCCCTCTCCTCCCTCCTCTCCTCCTCTCCTCACCTCCCCTCTCCTCCCCCCTCTCCTCCTCTCCTCACCTCCCCTCTCCTCCCCCCTCACCTCCCCTCTCCTCCCCCCTCTCCTCCTCTCCTCAACTCCCCTCTCCTCCCCCTCACCTCCCCTCTCCTCCCCCCTCTCCTCCTCTCCTCACCTCCCCTCTCCTCCCCCCTCTCCTCCTCTCCTCACCTCCCCTCTCCCCCCCCTCACCTCCCCTCTCCTCCCCCCCCTCCTCCTCTCCTCACCTCCCCTCTCCTCCCCCCTCTCCTCCTCTCCTCACCTCCCCTCTCCCCCCCCTCACCTCCCCTTCCTCCCCCCCTCTCCTCCTCTCCTCACCTCCCCTCTCCTCCCCCTCTCCTCCTCTCCTCACCTCCCCTCTCCCCCCCCTCACCTCCCCTCTCCCCCCCCTCACCTCCCCTCTCCTCCTCCCTCTCCTCCTCTCCTCACCTCCCCTCTCCTCCCCCCTCTCCTCCCCCCTCACCTCCCCTCTCCTCCCCCCTCTCCTCCTCTCCTCACCTCCCCTCTCCTCCCCCTCTCCTCCTCTCCTCACCTCCCCTCTCCCCCCCCTCACCTCCCCTCTCCTCCCCCCTCTCCTCCTCTCCTCACCTCCCCTCTCCCCCCCCTCACCTCCCCTCTCCCCCCCTCTCCTCCTCTCCTCACCTCCCCTCTCCCCCCCACTCACCTCCCCTCTCCTCACCTCCCCTCTCCTCACCTCCCCTCCCCCCCCACCTCCCCTCTCCCCCCCCTCACCTCCCCTCTCCTCCCCCCTCTCCTCCTCTCCTCACCTCCCCTCTCCTCACCTCCCCTCTCCCTCCCACCTCCCCTCTCCTCCCCCCTCTCCCCCCCTCTCTCCCCTCCCCTCTCTCCTTCACCTCCCCTTCCTCCTCCCCCTCTCCTCACCTCCCCTCTCCTCCCCCCCTCTCCTCCTCTCCTCACCTCCCCTCTCCTCCCCCCTCTCCTCCTCTCCTCACCTCCCCTCTCCCCCCCTCACCTCCCCTCTCCTCCCCCCCTCTCCTCTCTCCTCACCTCCCCTCTCCTCACCTCCCTCTCCCCCCCTCACCTCCCCTCTCCTCACCTCCCCCCTCTCCTCCTCTCCTCACCTCCCCTCTCCCCCCCTCACCTCCCCTCTCCTCCCCCCTCTCCTCCTCTCCTCACCTCCCCTCTCCTCACCTCCCCTCTCCCCCCTCACCTCCCCTCTCCTCACCTCCCCTCTCCTCCCCCCCTCTCCTCCTCTCCTCACCTCCCCTCTCCTCCCCCCTCTCCTCCTCTCCTCACCTCCCCTCTCCCCCCCCTCACCTCCCCTCTCCTCCCCCCTCTCCTCCTCTCCTCACCTCCCCTCTCCTCACCTCCCCTCTCCCCCCCCTCACCTCCCCTCTCCTCCCCCTCTCCTCCTCTCCTCACCTCCCCTCTCCTCACCTCCCCCTCTCCCTCCCACCTCCCCTCTCCTCCCCCCTCTCCTCCTCTCCTCACCTCCTCTCCCCCCCTCACCTCCCCTCTCCTCCCCTCTCCTCCCCCCTCACCTCCCCTCTCTCCCCCCTCTCCTCCTCTCCTCACCTCCCCTCTCCTCACCTCCCCTCCCTCCTCCCTCACCTCCCCTCTCTCTCTCCCCTCTCCCGCCCACCTCCCCTCTCCTCCCCCCTCTCTCTTCCCCTCCCCCTCTCCTTACCTCCCCTCTCCTCTCCCCCCCTCTCCTCACCTCCCCTCTCCTCCCCCCCTCTCCTCCTCTCCTCACCTCATTCTCCCCCCCCTCACCTCCCCTCTCCTCACCTCCCCTCTCCTCCTCTCCTCCCTCCCCTCTCCCCCCTCACCTCCCCTCTCCTCCCCCCTCTCCTCCTCACCTCCCCTCTCCTCACCTCCCCTCTCCCCCCCTCTCCTCCTCTCCTCACCTCCCCTCTCCCCCCCCTCACCTCCCTCTCCTCCCCCTCTCCTCCTCTCCTCACCTCCCCTCTCCCCCCCGCCTCACCTCCCCTCTCCTCCCCCCTCTCCTCCCCCCCTCTC